>NW_006400048.1:1915551-1917262 GCF_000299155.1 Elephantulus edwardii | reverse complement strand
GTAGTGGAATTGCTGGGTCAAATGGTATTTCTATTTGCAATTTTTTGAGAAAGCGCCAAACCGCCTTCCACAATGGCTGCACCATTTTACACTTCACCAGCAGTGAATAAGGGTTCCAGTTTCTCCACAACCTCTTTAGCATTTGTTGCTTGAAGGATGTATATTTAAAACACAAAAATTTAAACATAACAAATAACCATGAGGATGTGGGAAAATTGGAACCTTTTAGACATCATTAGTGGGAATTATACGTAATGGTACAGCTGTTGTAGAAAAAGTGTGCCTTTTCTTCAAAAAGCTAAAAATATAACTACCATATGATCCAAAACTTTCCCTCCTACAAATATGTCCCAAATAACTGAAAGGCGAGAGGCAGAGGATTGTCACGCCAGCATTATTCATAGCAGCCAAGAGGTAGAAAAACATAAGTGACCATCACCTAAAGAATACATGATCAAAATGTGGTACAAACACTCAGTGGGAGACCAAGGAGGAGAAATGAGGTCTTGCTATTTGCTGTGTTATGGATGCAGATAAAGGACATTGTGCTGAGTGTTTTTTACAAAAAGACAAGTATTATATGAACTCATTTATATACAAAGGCAAGATGGGGCGAAGGTACAGAAAACAAAGTTTCTTAGTGGCTACCAAGGGCCGGAGGCAAAGTGGAGAAGTGGCATTGTTTTGGGGTAAAATTGCAAAGCCAGTCATATTGCTGTCTATACATCTGTATAAAGTGGAATTGGCAAAAGCCATGTGAGATATGCATTTACAATGATGACCAAAAAAAAAAAAGAAATTTAAAACTAATGAAGCTGCTAATGTGTAATCACCCACTCTATGGGATTTGGGGGCATGGCATGTTGTTATGTGCCATCGAGTCGCCTACAAATCATAACGATCCTATGTACAACAGCCCTAAACCCTGCTCTTTCCCTTGCCATTCTTATTGTCTCCAACACACCTATCCCCATTATACCAGTGACTGAATCAGTCCATCTGATTGAAGGTCTTCCTGTCCTGCACTATCCCTCTACCCTCCCAAGCATGACATCCTTCTCCAAGGACTGATATCACCTTGCAACATGTCCTAAGTGTGTTAAACGGAGCTTTGGAATCCTTGCC
The DNA here is from genome assembly GCF_000299155.1 of Elephantulus edwardii. Taxonomy (NCBI): domain Eukaryota; kingdom Metazoa; phylum Chordata; class Mammalia; order Macroscelidea; family Macroscelididae; genus Elephantulus; species Elephantulus edwardii. The sequence goes on along the minus strand of NW_006400048.1, from coordinate 1,916,137 downwards.
TCCGAGCAGCAGCCTGGCTTCACCCTCTCCAGGACAAATTTGTTTGTTCTCGTATCAATCCATGGTTATATTCAGTACTATTCTCCAGCACCAAAGCTCAAAGGCATCAAATCTCCTTCTGTCATCCCTAATCATTGTCCAGTTCTCTGATACATAGCAAATAATTGCAAAAGCTGTGGCCTGTATCAGATGCACCTTAGTCTCCAGACTGACAACGTTGCTCTTCAGTACTTTGGAGAGGTCCCCAACAGCAGACAATCCCAATGCAATTTATCTTTTAATTTCCTGGCTTCTCGTACCAAGAGTGTTGACTGTAGGCCAAGCAAACTGAAGTTGTCAACAATCTTAATCTCTTCATCATCTATCATGATGCTTCCAGTGGGCCCAGTGGTGAGAATCTTTGTCTTTGGTTTTGTTTTGTTCTGTTTTTTTTTTTTAATCTTCTTGATGTTGAGGTATTTTTTTTGTGTGTTTTTTTTATTTTTATTTTTTTCTACAGGTTATGGATTTCCATTCATTCATTGCCACAATTTAGTCCCTGCCCACCCCTCCCCACCAGCTCGCTTCCCCCTCTGAAGAGAGAGAG
>NW_006400048.1:1910512-1914901 GCF_000299155.1 Elephantulus edwardii | reverse complement strand
TGTTCTGTTATATTTTGCTATTCTTACTGGGGTGAGATGATATCTCATAGTTGTTTTGATTTGCATCTCTCTTAGAGCTAGGGACTTTGAACATTTCTTCATGTGTGTGTTGAGTTTTAATCCATATCGAAAGCTGCAGTCCTTGAATTTCTGCAGCAAATGCTTCAGGTCCTCCTCAGTTTCAGCAAACAGGGTTTTGTCATCTTCATACTGCAGATTATTGAGTCTACCTCCAATCCTGATGCCAAATTTCTCCTTGTAGAGCCCAGCCTTCTGGATAATCTGTTCTGCATATAGATTGAAAAGATAAGGAGATAGGACACATCCTTGGTGCACAGACTTCCTAACTTTGAACCGTGCAGTGATTCCTTGTTCTTTTCTGACATCTGCCTACTGGTCCAAGTATAGGTTAAGCATAAGCACAATCAAGTGTTCTGGGATTCCCATTCTTCTCAGGGTCAGCCACAGTTTGTTGTGATCCACACAGTCAAATGCCTTTGCATAGTCAATGAAACAAAGATAGACATTCCTCTGGGACTCTCTGCTTTTAGCCAAGATGCATCTGACATTAGCTATAATATCTCTAGAGCCACAGCCTCTTCTAAACCCAGCCTGAACTTCAGGCAATTCACTGTTGATGTGCTGTTCCTGTCGTTTTTGGATAATCTTCACCAGAATCTTCCTTGCGTGTGATATCAGTGATACTCTTTGATAATTTCTATTTGATAGTTTCTGATGTTCTGTCAGATCACATTTCTTTGGCATGGGAACAAATAGATGTCTTCTAGTCAGGTGGTTGTCCTCCAGATTTCTTGACACAACTTGGTGAGCACATCCCAGGGAAGCATCTGTTTGTTGAAGTATGTCAGACGGTGTGCATCAGTTACTGAGGCCTTGTTTTTTGTCAGTTCTTTCAGAGCAGCTTGATGTTTTTCCTTCATCACCACAGGCTCTTGGTCATACATTGTTTCATGAAATTCTTCTCTGTCCACCAATTCCTTTTGGTCAAGGACTCTATATTCTTTCCATTTTCTTTTCATGCTTCCTGGATCATTTATTGTTCTGCCTAAAGCATCCTTAAGTATTTCATCTTGAGGTTTAACTTTATTCTTCATTTCCTTCAGCTTAAGAAATGCTGAATGAGTTTGGCCCTTTTGATTTTCTGACTCCAGCTCCTTGCCCACTTTATTGTAATACTTTGTCTTCCCGCACTGTCCTCTTGAATCTTCTGTTCAACTCCTTAGTATCTTGATTTTTTTCCCTTTGATTTGGTTTCTTGGTACTCCAGTGCAATATTTAGAGTTTCTTCTGACATAGATCTTGGTCTTTTCTTCTTCCTCTGTCTTTGTAATGACCTTTTTGCATTCTTTCTGGATGATATTCTTGATATCCTCCCATCGCTCATGTGGTCTTTGCTCATTAATGTACAAGACCTCAAACCTATTCCTGAGATCGTTTTGAAATTCAGGTGGGATAGACTCAAGGTCAAATTTTGGTTCCTGTGTACTTGATTTCATTTTACTCAGCTTCAGCATGAACTTGCATATGAGTATTTGGTGGTCTGTTCCACAGTCAGCACCTGGCTTGGTTTTTACTGGTGATATTTACCTTTTCCATGATTCTTTCCACAGATGTAATTGATCTGATTCCTATGCATACAATTAGGTGAAATTCATGTGTATAGCCTGTGTTTATGTTTCTTATAAAACATATTTGCAATGAATAAGTTGTTGATTGTGCAAAATTCTCTTACTCTATTTCCAGCTTCATTTCTCACCAAGTCCATGTTTTCCAACTGCTGATCCTTCTTATCTATTCTTAACTTTTGTATTCTATTTACCCATTATTATTATTATTATTAATGCATCCTGATCGATCTCTGACTTCAAAAGTTGGTAGAAATCTTCTATTTCCTCCTTTTTGGCTCTGGTTGGTGCATATATTTGAATGATGGTCATATTCACTGGACTTCCTTGTATGCATACGGATATTATCCTGTCACTCACAATATTGTATTTCAAGATGGACCTAGAAATGTCTTTTTTAACTATGAAAGCAACCCTATATTTCCTCACCTTTTCATCTGCAGCATAGTAACTCATATGATACTCTAACTCAGAATGTCCCGTGCCCGTCCATCTCATTTCACCAATACCTTGTATGTCAATATTTATGCGTTCCATGTCCTTCTTAACAAGATCCAGTTTTCCTACATTGATGATTCTTACATTCCATATTCCAATCATTAGTGTCTCCTTACAGCTGTTCCTTTTTCTTTGTTTCCATACTTGAGGGCTCAGCCTCAGTTGCCATATCTGCTAGTCTTGAGTATGCCTTGTTGTACATAGGGTTTTCAAAGGCCTACTATTTTGGAAGTGGATGGCCAGTTCTTCTTCCTAATCTATCTTCCTAATCTATCTTAATTTGATTGCTCAGATTTAGAACATTATCTGACAGACAAGAATTTTACAGAGAAGAGCAGAGTAAAGACATTTCCCAAAAGTAGACTGGGGTAATCGGGATGGGTGTGTCAGAGGCAGTGAGATTGGCATGGGATGGAGCACGGTTTAGGGCTGTTGTACACAGGGTCGCTAGGAGTCGCAAACAACTCAATGGCACATAACAACAACAGAAAAAACCAATAGATTCTGTGTTGTCCCCACCCTTGCCAGGTCTATACTGAGCCACCCCTTTTCCTGCTCCACCAGTATTTATATCTACTTCCACCTACTCCATTCAACAACAATTTCTGCTATCCAGCCCTTGATGTGATGACCTGTATGTCAATCTTTATGCGCTTCTGTCATTCCTGATGCCTCAAGCTACTGCCGTTTTCTTCCTCTATGAGCAGTAGTATCTCTTGAAGTTTTGAACTTCTGCTCCAGAATTGACTTTTTGTGCCTTAGGGCTCTATTAATTGGTTTCATTTAGGTCTGCTTGCTGCTTCTATTCTGTTGCCTATTTTATTGAATAGTGTTTGGGTCTTCAAAATTTGCAAATAGCTACTCAGAAGGACACTCAGGAATATAAGGAGAGATGGTCTTGCAAAACTTAATTATATCCACCAACAGCTACCTCCTTTGCTATGGAAACAAAAAGAACTAGATGGTACCTGACTGTCATTAATGAGCATCTTAGTCAACATTCTGTAGACTGTGGTAAAAGAAGGAAATTGCAGAATAAGATTTCAAATACTATGGATTCTAGACTATGAAAAATAGAAGAATTCTTGAAACTAATGCCCTGAGATAATCTTTAACCCTTATACTAAACATACTTTTAAAGCCAGCGTGGTTTGGCATAACTATTTAAAAATGTCTGACCGTCAAGGGTCTCATTTAAAAAAAAAATTACAGAATCCTACAGGGCCTCCACAAGAAAAAGACAACACAGTTACAAAATGGGCAAAAGCCAAGGAAAGACTTTTCAGAAGGAAAGACATCCGATGGTCAACATCACTAGAAGTAAAGAGAGATGCAAATCAAAACCAAAGTGACATACCATCTACCCTAGTAGAGGTGGCAAAATTTAGATGGGCAATAAGCAGTAAATTTTGGAGAGGATGTGGAGAGGTGGAAACTCTCATGTACTTTTGGTGGGGTTATAAAATACTACAGTTACTCTGAAAGGGATTTTTATGTTTCCTTTAGAATGTTGAACATAGAAACTCCATATTACCCAGCTATTCTACTACTAGCAATATACCCCATGGAAATGAATATTGAGACACATACGGAGATTTGTACACCAGTGTTCATAGCAGTGTTATGCGTCGTTTCAAGAACATGGAAACAGCCCAAGTGTCCAACCGCAACTGAATGGATTGAGAAATTGTGGTACAGTCACACTCAGGCACAACAATTTCTAAAAGTACTGCATAACTTGGGAGAGACTGAAGAGCATTATGCTGAGTGAACTTACTCAGTCTCATAAAGAAAAATAACTGCATAAGACCATTATTGTAAAAATAGAACGATAACTCGTAAAACATGTTAGAACCTCATAGGAGGGAAGGAATGGGAACAGAAGGGTAAAATCACAGGGCTGCACATTTTGGTCAGTGGATAGGGTAAAGAGCATGGGAAAGATCCAGTGGGGACCCCAAAAGACAAGAGTAATGATGCGCATATTCCAATGGTGATTAATTTTAGAAAACATATAGGAATGATGGTATGAAACACAATATGAATATGAAACACAATGTATACAAACTTAGTAAGCAAGCCAATATAAAATACTTTTAAAAAATGTCTAACACTCTTGGTACCAGCAGTCAGGAAATCAAAAAGCGTATCACGATGGGAAAGTCTGCTGTTAGGGACCTCTCAAAGGTACTCAGGAGCAACAGTGTCTCTCTGGAGACTAAGGTGCGCCTGATACAGGCCATGG
>NW_006400048.1:1859845-1910142 GCF_000299155.1 Elephantulus edwardii | reverse complement strand
TTAGGGCTGTTGTGCATAGGGTCGCTATGAGTCGGAAACGACTTGACGGCACATAACAACAACAACAACAACCCTTGAACATTATACTTTTTAATCATTTTGCATTCCATGGAGCTTCTCTCTTTTACTAGTTTTAAAATCTTTTTTCATATTGCCTTTCTGTTTACCCACAGAAATACTGCATAACATACATGAATCTAGAAATACTGCAAAACATATATGAATCTAGTAGAACACATGATATTGAGTGGCTTATGTTAGACATAACAGGACAATTCTTGGTGTAAAACCACCAGAATAAACAGGGAATCAATCTAGACTGTTAACAAGTTAGGTAAGAGAGAAATGGTTTTTCACTTTATAATTCAAATTGAGCAGTTAATTAAGAGCTTGACACTAAATAATTACCAGAAGACAGAGAATTGCAAACAGGAACTCACCAATTGGTTTCTTGTATTTTCTGTAATTAATTGTCAGAGCGAAGTGCATTCCAGAGTAAGAGGAAGATGAAGCTGATTAGGGGTTATTATATAACTATGTTTGAATTTCTTTTACTGTTTTCACTTCTTATAGTTGCAGGGAACATCATTGGGATTCCCATTTTACTTTTCTTTACGTTGTCATTCAGATAACATTGCATCCTCTTTTGGGCTGGAAGTTCATTTTGAGATAGAAAACCCCCACCTCCCAACATGTAGGTGTGAAGTAGGATTTTGTATGATTAATTATGCTTATGTAATTTTAAAAAATGTGTTTGTATTGATATATTAATAGTAAATTATTAAATCTGTTTAAATGATTAGAAATTTGAGATATTTTTGAAACTTTGTTTAATAGCACTTGAGTTTTAATTCAGAGAAAGAATAAAGAAGTCTGTTTCATGTTTTTCTTTTTAGATCATCCAATTATGATGGGGTTTGAGCCCCTTGTTAATCAGAGGCTACTTCCACCTACATTTCCTCGATATGCAAAAATAATTAAAAGGGAAGAAATGGTCACTTATTTTGCAAGACTAATAGATAGAATAAAAACAGTCTGTGAGGTTGTCAATTTAACAAATTTACATTGTATTCTGGTAAGTACAAATTTTCTCTGAAGTATAGCTTTTGATTTAATAATGGAATAGCTTATCACATTTTAGCGACTGGCTATAGAAAGGTTTTTATGTTCTCTGTATAACCAGAGGATTTAAAAAATTTTGTATTCAGCAATTTCCTTGCCATTCAAAATGGAAGCCCAAAATCTCTGTAAATGTTTATGAAAATTAATAAAATATAATTATAGGGGAAAAAAAAAAAAATGGAAAATATTAGACTCTTCATCACATTTTTGTTCCCCCCACTTGGTAAGTTATATGGTTTGCCTTTCAATACCTAGCATGTTTTTTAAAATAAAGTTTTACAGTTCTGATTCATGTTCTTCTATTTTAAAAAATAAGCAGAACGGGGAGAAATATTCTCTATATTCATCACCCAGATTCACTCAGAGTCACATATTTTGGTATGTGATATATATGTGAGAATATAGTGTTTAGACACATGCCTGCTAACTGAAAGTTCTGTTTTTCAAACCTTTTCAGTTGCTCTGCAGGTGAAAAATGTGGTAGTCAGTTTCCATAAAGATTGTTACTGTCACTTCCCTTTCAGAACAGCCACTCTTTTAATAGTGACCCCTTTTCACAATAACATAAAATTATGCCCAGTCCTGCATCATCCGCACAGTCTCTGCTGTGTTGTTGCAGTTACTCTGTCAATACATCTCATTAAGCATTTTCCTCTCCTACACTGACCCTTGACTTTTCCGACTATGAGGACTTTTCCAAAGGTTAGCCCCTCCTGACAACATGACTAGAGTCTGTGAGATGAAGTCTCAACATCCTTACCTCTTAAGGCGCATGCACTCTGCATGCACATTGTCAAATACAGATTTATTTGTTCTATTGGCACTCTATAATATAGTCAATATGTTCTCCAACATCACAATTTAAAGGTGTCAGTTTTTCAGTCTTCCTTATTCCTTGCACAACTCATACATGCATATGAAGCAGCTGAAAAATACCATGACTTGGGTCACACATTATAGTGTACTTTGTTACTTCCTAACTCTGTAAAGACTGAGTAACTTCCAAACTATTGAAAGAGGCTTTTGGCAGTGCATTTACCCAGTGCAACATATTATTTGATTTCTTGACTACTTCCATGGGTGTTGATTGTAAATCCATAAAGACTACAAACCTTCAAAATCCTACATCTCTCTCTCATTGTTGTTAGATTGGAACCAGCCCACCAGAAGGTATCTAAGGCTTTAAATCATGAAGGAAGTAATTGCTGACCCTTCTCCCTGAATGCCTGGGTGGATTTGAACAGCCAGCGAGGTGCTGCCTTTGGGTACTTAGCCCAGGTTCTAAAAATTATGCCTTACAAGCTCCATACAAGTCTTATAGGGTTTACTTTTAGTTGAGTCCAACTTAACACCAGCAGCTTATATATGCCATAAAATCTGTGAGAATGGACCTTAATGAGATTGCCTTGTTTCTCTTTATCTCACAGATTTCCCACCTCTTTGTGTGCCACTTGTATGGGTGCATCACTCTGCTATTGCTCTTTAGTAGTGGAGAATACTTCAGTTTTCCCTCAGATTTCCACTTCTTCCATTATAGGTTTTGAATTTGAGAAATTTTACATTCTCTCTCCATTTCTCTTAGTCTGTTTGTGTATGTAGTTTACTCTTTAAAGGGAGTTAATACTAAATTATGAAGAAAATAAATTTTGGAAAAATTAGACAACTTATTTTTAAAATGAGAATTTAAGTGCTGGATTAAAGTATTTTTACAGAATATGTGTGTAAATATTTCTCATGTAAAATAACACTCCATAGGGTTTTTAAAGATGTGAATGTTCAAAAACAGATTGCCACGCCTTTCTCTGAGGCACATCTCGCTCGCTCAATTCATTGCTAAGGATTTAGAATGGACTCATAGCTGACCCTCCTGTGGGTTTTCAAGGCTCTAAATCACATGAGAGGAAATTGCCCATCTTTCTCCCTTGGAGCTGCTGGTGGATTTGAACCACCAGTGAGATGAGGCTTTTGGGTTAGCACCACTCCCTACAGATGAGGCTTTCAGAGCTCTCTAGGAGGACTGAATATTCAGTTATTCTTTGCATTACTCAGATAATTTTTTAAGTATGATTAATATCATAAAAGTGTACCTTTAAAAATAATTAAAATTATAAAATTGAAGTTCTATACGTTACCTTAATGAAATTTTTTAAGTCAAATAAGATTTAATTGCATATCTATTAAGACAGAGAATCGCTTCTCTCACCTCTTCTTCCTACTGCTGTGTCCTCACCACTTTCTTCTGTCCCATCCTCTCTGTCTTCTCTCCTCTCTCCCTCTCCCCACATTTTAGTGATGTTGTATAATAAAGAGACCAGGATATGCTCAGGTCTAGCCATAATTTGTTTTTTTTTTGGATGGAGTTGCATTGGAATGTTCATTTCATCCTTAATACGGCCCCTGAGTACAGAGCTGAGAAGGATCAGTAGGAAATGCTATACTACTTTTTTTTTTGTTACATACCATTCAGTTGGAACCAACCCATACATAGCAACCCTCCCACAGGCTATCAGAGGCAGTAGAATCCATAAAAGGAGATTGTACATCTTTCTCCCAAGAAGCAGCTGTTGGGTCAGCTTGCTTTTGGATTGGTTACCCCTAAACCACCAGAGTTCTTTAATGGCCAATGTGTTTCACGGGATACAGATTTAATATTGATACCCACAAAATTCTGTTAGTAGGCAGCTTTTAATAAAAATAATAGTTGAGGTTTTTTCCATATTATTGTTCCTTGAATACAGTCCAATAATTCATGTAGGGATAATATTTATCAATATGCATAAAGTTTTTGCTATTGTTTTATGTATTAATGACCTTGTTTGTCTTTCAATACATCTATTAGGATTTCTTCTGTGAGTTTAGTGAACAATCACCCTGTGTTCTTTCAAGATCTCTGCTACAAGTAAGTTTCACCTATCAGTAAAATACTTCTGTAAACATTAAGTTATATAGGTATATTGACTATTTTATATTGACACTGTTTTATTGATTGTAGGACAAAACGTAAATACTTTTGAAGATGTTTAACATTTACTGTCATACTTATAGAGTACTTATTTACACTGTTTAAATATTCATTAAAATCACATCCAGGGTCATAAATACAAACTTTAATAATTTTAAAACAATGGAAATCCTCAAAAATATGTTCTTTGACCTTTTAAAAATTAAACTAGTATTTAATGTTATCTAGATCTAGATATAGTTATATCTAGAAAAATCCCCCTAATGTTTAGAAACACATTTTAAATAACCTATGGATCAAAGAGAAGCTGTAGAAGTAGTTTGAACTGATGGAAATGAAAATCTCTGAAGCATAACTAAAGAGGTGGTTGGAGGAAAAATTATAGCATTAACTGCTTATATTTCAAAAGGTGAAAAGTATGAGATTAAGTAATTAAGCCTTTTTTAGTTTTTTAAAATTTTTATTATTATGTGTGTACCCAGATCGGATCTGACTCTTACAGGAGGAGACTGTCCCTCCTTCAGCAGAGCATCTGGTGGATTTGAACTGCACATATCTGGGATTGAAGTGCAGCTTCTTGCCACTAGGCCACCAGAGTTCGCCGGCCTTCATTACTTTAAAAAAAACCCAGGGGATAAAGAACAAATAAAACTAAATAGCAGAAACAGAATTGTGAAGGTAAATGTAGATATCAGTGAAATAAGAAGCACCCCCCCCACACACACAAAAACAAAACAAAACAAAAAAACCACTATGTGGGTTTATAGCATATTAAGCAACCAAGAAATGATTCTTTATAAATAGGAAAAAAATAAGTTGATGAACCTAAACAAACCAAAAAGCAAGAGAGAAAAGAAGATATAACTAGTATTTGGAATGAAAGCAGGAATATCAGTACTGCCCATCTCAGTGTTAAAAGATAAACCTCACCAGATGCTCTGCTGGAGGAGGAGGGGCAGTCTCCTCCTGTACCATTCAGATCTGATTTGATGGTATACACACAAAATAATAAAATTTTTTTTTTAAAAAAAATGAACCTCATTGATTAAAAAATGAAATTAAATGGATCATTTCCATGAAAGACACAAAATACCAGAACTTGCTGAAGATGAAATAGATTACCTAAATAATCTCATCTGTATTTCAAGAAATTCCATTGTTAAAAAAAAAAAAAAAAAAGAAATTCCATTGTTAAAATATCCTAACAAAGAAATTCCAGGCCAGTTCTGTAAACTTTTCCCAAAATTTTATAAAAGGCAGGAATACTTCTAAACTCAAAAAAGACAAACATGACCTTGATAGTGGAAAAAAGGCATTCTAACAAACCAAATCTATGCGTCATGATCTCTTATAAATATAGACAGAACTCGTTAGCAGAATATTAGCAAGTTAAACCTAGTGGTAATATAAAAAGATAATAGGCATCATGATCAAGTAAGTAGGGTTTTTATCCAGTTTTGCAAGGCCTGTCGACATTAAAAGAAAATCAGTAAATGTAATTCATCATCCAGGTTAATAGATTGTGAGAATACATTGACAAAATTCAGCATTCATTCATGCTGAAACTCTCTTCATTAACCTAATAAAACATGTTCAAATAACCTAAAGCAGACATCATACTTAAAAACGAAAGCCTGTTTTCCTAAGATTAGGAAGAAGCCAAGAAAGTCCAATCTTAGTACTCTTACTTAACATCATAGTGAAAATTTAGCTGGTAAAACAAGACAGGAGAAAGAAATAAAATATTGGATAGTACAAAATAAATTCTGTACTTATAAATGGCATTATTTTCCACGTAAAGTTTTAAGATAATTGTTCAGTTGTTCCCAAGGTTGAGATCCTGGAGTATGAGGCATACACACACAGCAGTTGTGTTTTTGTAATCTTGTCCCTTCCATTGAGTTGATCCGAAATCACATTGACCCCCATCCACAGAGTAGAGGTCATCCATAGATTTCCAAGGCTGTAGTCTGTCTAGGAGCCTGCTGTCACTCTGTGTTCCACAGAGCAAGTAGTAGAGTCTAACTGCCAGCCTTTCTTTTAGCAGTTGTATAGTTAAAACTGTTGTGCTACCAGTACTCTTTACAGTGAACAACAGAAAGACCAAATTTTAAAAAGTACCATTTATAATAGCATTAAAAATTATATGCTTAGATACAAACAATGTTATGTAGGACCAATCTATAGAAAAACTACCAAATACTGATGAAATAGTTTAAAAATACCTGTACATAGATCAAAAAGGTTCTTATTTATAAGGTATCAGTGCTCTCCAGATTCAAAGCACTCGTACTCAAAATCCAAGCAGGAATTTATGTAACTGTTGTCAGTCTAAAAATGTATGTGGAATGGCAGAGGAAGTAGAATAGCCAAAGCTAACTTGAGAAAAGTAACAAGTTTCAGAACTCATCTTAGTAATTTTAAGACAGGTGTAAGTGTGCTGTGGCAAAGTGAAGGCACATGAGTTAGTGAAGGCACAAAGTTTAATGAAGAGTGACCTTTTAAAAACATAATGGATAAACAATTAGACATGGAAATAAAAATTGGATAGTAAATCCAAGCATAACATATGAAACTGTAAAACTTAGGAGAAGAGATAGGAAAAAATATTTCTGATCTTGAGGAAAATGGACCTCAAAGATATAATTTTTAAATATTAGCAGCAAATAGCAAATGCTGGCGAGGTTGTGGAGAGATTGGAATTCTTATTCACTGATGGTGGGAATGTAAAATGGTACAATCACTACAGAAGGTGGTTTGGTGCTTTCTCAAAAAGGTGGACATAGAAATACTATTTGACGCAGCAATTCTATTACTGGAAATACTCCCTAAAGAAACCAGAGCCACAACTCAAACAGATATATGCACACACATGTTTATTGCTGCATTATTCACAGTAGTAAAGCAATGTAAGCCAACTGTCCATCAACAAACCAATGGATAGAAAAACTATGGTACAGTCACACAAGGGAAGATTATGCAGCATTGAAAAGCAATGAACTCATAAAACATTACACAACATGGATGAGCCTGGAAGACTCAAAAGGACTAATACAGTCACAAAAGGACAAATACAGCATAACACTGTTGTTATAAAGTAGGAATGACATGGATGGTTGAGGGGAGAATGGGAAAAGAGTGGGTAGATAATGAACATTGCATTGGAACAGATGAGGGGAAGAACTGTCTGAAGGAAATACATAATTAGGCATTATATGTGTAACGACAACTAGAACAGAGATACACTGCAAAGTAAACTGGGGGAGGGAGGAAAATGTCCAACAATGAATGAACTAAAAAAATAAATAAATAATTAGTGCTCGCTTCGGCAGCACATATACTAAAATTGGAACGATACAGAGAAGATTAGCATGGCCCCTGTGCAAGGATGACATGCAAATTCGTGAAGCGTTCCATGTTTTCGACCCTGAAATGAACCAGTCTGTAATGAAGGCTAACTCCTTTCACCTACAAATTTCTTCTTTGGATACAAAGCTAAGTGGATAGTCCTTACCGAGGGACTGTTTAAAAAGAGGCAGGGAGAAGAAAAAAAAAAAATTAAAAAACCCATAATATACCCTCCAAAATAAAATTGGCACATTTAAAACTTTTACTCTGAGAAAACCATTTTTAGGAAAATGCAAACAAATAAATTTCTTAGTTGAAGAAATTATTGCCAATCATGTCTAACAAGGACTTGTATGAGTATATATCAAGACTGTATGAAATGAAAAAGAAGAAAACAGCCAAGTATTTTAAATGGGCCTAAAATTGAATACTTAAAACATGGATAGCTGATATCCATATACCATGACTGATAACACAATTACAAAATGGGTATAAGACATGGAAAGGCTTTGATGATGAAAGCCACTGGCAGTAAGAGAGATGCAAGTTGCAAATCAAAACCACAGTGAGATACCATCTCACCCCAGTAGCAGTGGCAAAGTTGATAGGACAGCAAGAAGTAAATTTTAGGATGTGGAGAGATTGGAACTCTGATACACTTTTGGTGGGTTTGTAAAATGGTGCAACCACTCTGGAAGGCAGTTTTACATTTCCTTAAAAAGCTGAACATAGATATTCCATATGACCCAGTTATTCTACTGCTTGGAATATACTCTGAGGAGAATAGACAGATGGAGATTTGTATACGACATTCACAGCAGTGTTATTCACAATAGCAAAAACATGTGGAAGCAGCCCAAATACCCATCAACCAGTGAATGGATTGAGAATTTGTAGTACATTCACCCAAGGTGACAGCACTCATGAGCAGCCATTTCGAAAAATATTGTAGAAGATGGGAGACACTAGAGAGCATTATGCTGAGTGAAGTTACTCAATCTCATACCATTATTGTAAAAATAGGAGGATAACTAGTAATATATGCATAAAAGTCTAAGAGGTTATGGGGAAGGGAGCAGAAAATCATGGGTTCACAGAGTTTAGTGGAGGGGAGGAGGGTGAAAGAATTAGGATGGATCTAGTGGAGACCTGAAATGAGGGGAAATAGTGGGCATAGATCAGTGGTGATTAATTTTATAAAACAGTTTATGGCAGTCATCATATTGAAAAGGAATGTGAATAAAAGGGGTGTGTGAAACAGTGTACATGAATGAAACACAGTGTATACAAGTTTTGTATGCAAACCCATATAAGTTTTTTTGAAAGCCATAAAATACCAAATTTTCAGAATTACTGAATTTATTTCTAATTCCTGTCAGTCATGCTGAAATAAAACTCAACATTGCATGGTTCAGAATTGAGAAGGTTGTAGTGAGGGATGTATCCTAGCTCCATACTTTTTCAATCTTTATGCAGAACATATTATCCAGGAGGCTGGGCTCTATGAGGAGGAATGTGGCATCAGAATTAGAGGAAGACTCATCAACAATCTGTGTTATACAGGTAACACAACCCTGCTTGCTGAAACTGAGGAGGACCTGAAGCACTTCCTGTGGAAGGTCAGGGACTGCAGTCTTTAGTATGGATTGAGGCTCAATGTCAAGAAAACAAAGATTCTCACCACTGGGCCAATTAACAGAATCATGATGAATGGTGAAGAGATTGAGATTGTTCACAGCTTTGGTTTCCCTGTCTCTAGAGTCGACACTCTTGGCACCAGCAGCCAGGAAATTAAAAGATATGTTGCAATGGGAAAGTCTGCAGTTAGAGACCTCTCTACAGTACTGAAGTGCAATGATGTTAGGCTGGAGACTAAGGTGCGTCTGACTTAGGCCATGGTCTTTGCAATTACTTGCTATGCATCAGAGAGCTGGATAATGACTAGGGATGGTAGAAGGAAAATTGAGGCCTTTGCGCTGTGGTGTTGGAGAAGAATATTGAATATACAATGGACTGTTAAGAACACAAACAGATTTGTCCTGGAGAGGGTCAAGTCGGGCTGCTCCTTGGAGGCAAGGAGTCTGAACCTTCATCTGACATACTTTGGGCATGGGACCAGTCCTTGGAGAGGGATGTCATGCTTGGGAGGGTAGAGGGACAGTGCAAGAGGGGAAGACCCTCGATGAGATGGATTGATTCAGTGACTGGGGTTTTAGGAGTGGGTGAATCAGAGACATTGAGACTGGCAAAGGCTAGGAAGAGTTTAGGGCTGTTTTACATAGGGTCACTGTGAGTCACAGGCAACTTGATGGCACATAACAATAAGGGTTAGAAGAGTATCTGATAGATAAACATTTTACCTATTAGATGAGATACACTTCGCTTACAGAAATAACCAACACATTCACTGCCCTGCCCTCAAATACATGTGATTTGTCTCTACTCTTTGCAACGTCCCCATTCCATTGTCCATCTCTAGTTTAGGAGGTTGTAAATCCAAATCTCAGAGAGAAATTTTTGCTTGAGGTGGTACTGTGGGAAGATCCTTGAAACAGCTTCTGCTATCCATATGCATACAAGGAAAACCTCTTAATATCATTCAAATATGTGTGCCGACAACCAGAGCCAAAGAGGAGGGACTAGATGATTTTTATCAACTGTTGCAGTCAGAAATTGATTGAACATGTAACCAGGATACATTAATAATAATGGGTAACTGGAATGCAAAGGTTGGGAATTGGGAAGAAGGATCACTAGTCAGAAAATATGGACTTGGTGAAAGAAGTAGGCTGGGGATAGGATGATAGAATTCTGTGCAGTCAGTGATTTATTCATAGCAAATACATTTTATTTATAAGAAACAAAAACTCAGGCTATACAAATGGATTTCACCTGATAGGATGCACAGGAATCTCGATTACATCTGTGGAAGAAACCATTGGAGAAGTTCAGTAACAGCAGTGAAAACTAGGCCAGGTGCTGATTGTGGAACCGACCATCGACTGCTCAGAGTAAGTTCAAAATAAAACTAAAGAATGTTAAATCATATCCACAGGAATCAAAATTAGACCTTCAGCCTATCTCCGATGAATTTTTTCTTTTAAATTTTTATTATTTTTTGTGTGTGTACCGTCAAATTAGATCTGACTGGTACAGGAGGAGACTGTCCCTCCTCTTCCAGCAGAGTATCTGGATTTGAAGTGCACACCTCTGGGATTGCAGTGCAGCTTCTTACCACAAGGCCACCAGAGCTCCCTCATCTCCCATGAATTTAAAAACCGACTAAGGAATAGGTTTGAGGCTTGAACTCCAATGAATGAAGACCAGATAAGCTGTGGGAAGATATAAAAAATATTGTTCATGAAGAATGCAAAGAAGTCATTAAAAAGAAGAAAAGCCCGAAATAGATGTCATAGAAGACTGAATATTACACTAGAGCACCGAGAAGCCAAAGCAAAGGGAAGAAATCAAGACGTTAAGGAGCTGAATAGATTTCCAAGGGCCACTCGGGAAGTCAAGGCAAAATATTACAATGAAATGTGCAAGGAGCTGGTGTTGGAAAATCCAAAGGGCCCAACTTGTTCAGCATTTCTTAAGCTGAAATAATTGAAGAATAAATTCAAGCCATGAGTTGCAATGCTTAAGGATGCTGTGGACAGAATATTGAATGAACCGGGAAGCAATAATAGAAGATGGAAGGAGTATACAGAGTCATTGTACCAAAAATAATTGGCTGACGGAATTTCAAGAAACAACATATGAGCAAGAGGCAATGGTGATGAAGGAGGAAGTTCAGGATGCTCTGAAAGATTTGGCAAAAAATAAAGCCCCAGGAATTGATGGAGTACCAGTTGATGTATTTCAACAAACAGATGCTCACCTGCATGAGCTCACCAAGTTGTGCCATAAAATCTGAAAGACAATTACTTGGCCAACTGACTGGAAGAGATCCATATTTATTCCCATTCCCAACAGAGTGTAGAAATAAACAGTATCACTAATATCACACACTAGCAAAATCCTGCTGAAGATTATCCAGAAAAGACTTGAACAGTACATTGGCAGAGAATTACCAGAAATACAAACTGGGTTTAGAAAAAGTCATGAGACTAGGGATATTATTGCCAATTTCAGCTTGGCAGAGAGTACCAGAAGAATATCTATCTGTGTTTCATTGACTATGCAAAGGCATTTGACTGTGTGGATCCCAACAAATTGTGGCTAACCTTGAGAAAAATGGGTATCTCAGAACACTTGATGCTGCTTATTCGTAACCTATACTTGGACCAGAAAGCAGTCATCCGAACATAGTAAGGAAACACTGCATGGTTCAAAATAAAGTGATACATCAGGGATGCATCCTGTCTCTATACCTTTTCAATCTGTATGCAGAACACATCATTTGAGAGGCAAGGCTTTATGAGGAGGAGTGTGGTATCAAGATTGGAGGAAGACTCATTAACAGTCTACGATATGCAGATGACACAATCTTACTTGCTGGAACTGAAGAAGACCTGAATAATGCACTTGCTGCAAAAGGACAAGGACTGTAGTCTTCAATATGGATTGAAGCTCAACATCAAGAAGACAAAGATTCTCACAACTGGACCAATTGGGAGCACCATAATAGATGGAGGAGAGATTGAGGTTGTTAGCAATTATAGCTTGCTTGCTCAACACCAGCAGTCGGGAAATCAAAAGACAAATTGCATTGGGAAAATCTGCTGTCATGACCTCTCCAAATTGCTGAAGAGCAACGATGTCAGTCTAGATACAGAGGTGCACCTAATCCAGGCCATGGTCTTCTCAATTACTTGTGATGCTTCAGAGAATTGGACAAAGACTAAGGATGACAGAAGAAGAATAGATGCCTTCAAGTTGTACTGGAGAAGAGTCTTGAATATACTGTGACCTGCCAAGAAAACAAATTGGTCTGTTTTAGAGAGGGTGAAACCAAGTCTCTCCGTGGAGGCTAGGATTTTGAAGCTTCACCTCACTTGCTTTGGGGACATGGTGAGGAGAGATCAGTCCTTGGAGAAGGACATCAAGTTTGGAAGGGTGGACAGACAGTACAGGAGAGGAAGACTGAGGATGAGATGGATTGATACAGTAACTGGGACAATGGGGATTGGTGTGTCAGAATTAGTGAGACTGGCTCAGGACAGGAAGGGTTCAGAACTGCTGTACATAGGGTTGCTATGTATCACAGGCAACTCATCCAGTAACACTCTATGACAGGTTAGGAAGCAGGAGTGGCACCCACTTCCTAAACAAAATGCCTCCAGAAACTCTGTGAACTTTGATAAATGTTGATAGTTGTAGAGGAGCTTCAGGCCTTTGTTCACAGGGTTGCTATGAGTTGTGATGAATTTGAAGACAATGAACAATATGCTTGGCTAAAGAAGCCAAACTCAAGCTGTATGGTTCCATTTTAAACTATAGAGATAGAGAAAATATGTCATACCCTATAGTTAACAGGGTCTCCAAAACTCTCTGCCATCCTGTTAACTCATGACCATCCTTCACGATGATGATACAAGTTTTCGATACTTTAAATCATAGCAGAAGGAAAGTCCTGTGGAACCTCTGGTGGGTTCAGGCCATCCATTGCAGGCAACCTTTGGCTTGACAGTGCAGCTCATGCAGATATGTGCCCCTAGAGCTTCCTTTCTAGGATCTAGGGATGTGGGGATGACCACTACAAAGACATGACAGGAAAGATTCTTGGAATGATGTGATTGTGATTTCCCTTTATTATGATGGCATTTACATGTTTGTATGTTTGACAGACCTGTAATAAGTATTGATAAGTAAATTTTTTACAAATTTTAATAATTTACTAAGCTGAGAATTCAGAAATTATCACAATCATGTTGTTGTTGTTATGTGCAAATGGGTCACCTTCAACTCATAGCAACCCTATGAACAACAGCCCTAAACCCTGCTCTATCCTGTGGCATTCTTATTGTCTCTGACACACCTATTCCCTTTACTTCATTCACTGAATCAATCCATCTCATAGAGGGTCTTCCTCTCCTCTGCTGTCCAGAGTATGTCAGATGAATCCTTTCCTCCAAGGAGCAGCCTGGCTTCACTATCTCCAGGAAAATCCTGTTCATTCTCTCAGCAGTTCATGCTATATTCAATACTCTTCTCCAACACCACAGCGCAAAGATATCCATTCTCCTTCTGTCATCCCTAGTCATTGTCCAGCTCTCTGATGCATAGCAAGTGATTGCAAAGTTGATGGCCTGTGTCAGGCACACCTCAGTCTCCAGACATCGTTGCTCTTTAGTACTGTAGAGAAGTCTCTAACCACAGACTTTCCCATCACAGTGTTGTTGTTGTTATGTGCCGTCGAGTCGTCTGCGACTCATAGCGACCCTATGTACAACAGCCCTAAACTCTGCTCTGTCCTGTGCCAATCTCATTGTCTCTGATACTCCCATCCCGATTATCCCAGTCACTGAATCAGTCCACCTCATAGAGGGCCTTCCCCTCCTGCGCTGTCCCTCCACCCTCCTAAGCATGATGTCCTTCTCCAAGGACCGGTCTCTCCTCACAACATGTCCAAAGTATGTTAGACAGAGCCTCAGAATCCTTGCCTCCAAGGAGCCACCTGGTTTAACCCTTTCCAGGACAAATCTGTTTGTTTTCCTAGCAGTCCATGGTATTCTCAGTACTCTTCTCCAGGACCACAGCTCAAAGGCATCAATTCTCCTTCTATCCTCCTTGGTCATTGTCCAACTCTCTGATGCATAACAAATGATTGTGAAGACCATGGCCTGTATCAGATGCAACTTAGTCTCCAGAGAGACACCATTGCTCTTCAGTACTTTGGAGAGGTTCCTAACAGCAGACTTTCCCGTGACAATGCGCCTTTTCATTTCCTGGCTACTGGTGCCAAGAATGTTGACTGTGGAGCCAAGCAAACTAAAGCTTTGTACAATCTCAATCTCTTCACTCTCCATCCTGGTGCTGCCAATTGGTCCACTGGTGAGAATCTTTGTCCTCTTGACATTGAGCCTCAATCTGTATTGGAGGCTGAAGTCCTTGATCCTCTGTAGCAGGTGCTTCAGGTCCTCTTCAGTTTCAGCAAGCAGGGTTGTGTCATCTGCATAACGTAGATTGTTGATAAATCGTCCACCAATCTTGACCCCACATTTCTCCTCATAGAGCCCCGCCTCCCGGATAATCTGTTCTGCATATAGGTTGAAAAGGTATGGAGATAGGATGCATCCCTGGCGTACGCCCTTCCCAATTTTGAACCATGCAGTGTTCCCTTGCTCTGTTCTGACAACTGCCTCCTGGTCCAAGTATAGGTTTCGCATTAGCACGATCAAGTGTTCTGGGATTCCCATTCTTCTCAGAGTCAGCCACAGTTTGTTATGATCCACACAGTCAAAGGTCTTTGCATAGTCAATGAAATACGGATAGACAGCCCATCACAATACATCTTTTAATTTCCTGGCTGCTGGTGCCAAGAGTGTTGATTGTGGAGCCAAACAAACTAAAACTGTGAACAATCTCCATCTCTTCACCATCCATCATGTAGCTCCCCACCAATTGACCCAGTGGTGAGAATCTTTGTTTTCTTGATCTTGAGCCTCAGTCCATACTGAAGGCTACAAGAGCTTCAGGTCCCTCCTCATAGTGCTATAAAATATAAAAGTAAACTTTATAAATATTTTAAACCCTGACTTACAAATTCACATAAACATTAAATATTAAAATGTGCTGCAGTTGTTAAGAAAATGAAATGCAAGTTGTTCTTTTATATTTATTTTTTTCTTATTGTTAAGTGCTGTTGAGTCGTAGACGACTCATGAATGAAAGACCTAAGTACTGTTCATAGAGTTTCCAGAGGCAGACCATTTCGAAAGCGGATTCCACTCCTGCTTCCAAGCTTGTTTTAATCGGGAAGCTCCACCAAACACTGTCCACCATGGGTAACCATTATCGCATTTGGCACATCAGTGTCACAGTGTTAAGCATCACAGGAACCACGAGTCAACTCTATACAGCAATGCACAGTCCAATGCTATATCACTTAGAAGAATGTTTGACAAAAAACAATTTAAAGCAGGCCTGAAGGTCACAGATTGAAATCACGCACCTTGGGCTTGAAAGCATATCTTTCTGTCCACTAGGCCAATGTAGCTCTCTCTCAGTTGTTATTATTGTTGTTAAGTGCCATCAAGTTGTAGACGAGTCATAGCGACCCTAGGAATGAAAGACCTGAGCACTATTCATAGAGTTTCCAGAGGCAAGCCATTTCGGAAGTGGATGCCACTCCTGTTTCCAAGCTTGTTTTAATCGGGAAGCTCTACCAAACACTGTCCATCATGGTTAACTTCTTTTTTTTACTTAAGTTTATTGGATGACTTAATATTTATAGCCATTTTATTACTATTTCATAGTTGATGAAACCCTTTCTTATATATTAGCTCTCACTTGACTAGCTTTGTCATTATATTCAGTAATGTAATGTTACTACCATTGACATGGGACGTTTTTCTGGGCATTTTCATTACACTTAACATCAGTGTATTAAGTATCAAAATATACCTTTTTGGTATTAACACCTGTTATAGAGCCAATGATGTATAAAATATTTCTACCAACCTTTTTGTACTTTAATCACCAGTATCAGAAGTACTCTTTTTAAGATGTAAACTTACATCACAGTAATGGCAACTCTATGTAAAGCAGTGTGAATATTGAGATGTATTACTAATATGTGATCTTTATTTTAAGACCACTTTCCTAGTGGATAACAAAAAGGTCTTTGGAACCCATCTCATGCAAGACATGGTGAAAGATGCACTTCGGTCTTTTGTCAGCCCTCCAGTGCTTTCTCCCAAGTAAGTATTGTAGAAATTTTATAACAGACGTGTTTCTATTGAAGACCAACCTGCTATACTCCTTGAGTATTAAGCATAAAAACAAATTAGTCATGTTAAAATTTCCTGTGTCGTCCACATAGGGGTTTTTTTTGGGTTTGTTTTTTTAATGTTAATTTTTTTCATTTTAGTTCTGATTTTAACAAAAGTTTACAGAAAAGTTGGATTTTCAATCATTGATTGTTGCACATTTTCCTCCTTCCTCCTCCGTTCCCCCTCCCTCAGGCCACTTTTTTTTAACATTTATTCATTGTTGCACAATTTCTTCCCTTCGCCCAGTCCACTTTGCAATGCATCTCTTATTCTAGTCTATTGTCATACATATACTGTCTAATCATATATTACTTTTTAGTCTGATATTTGGTTGTTTGTCCAACATGAAATCCTGCATGTTATGATATGTTGTTGTTTGGTGCTGTCAAGTCAAGTACAACCCATAGCAACCCTGTGACCAACAAATCTGAACCTTGCCCTTTCCTGTGCCATCCTCCCTATCTCTAACACCCACGAGTCCATTGGCTGTATTCACTGTGTCAGTCCACCTTCTCTTCCTTTCCTTTGCCATCCCTCTACCTTCCTAAGCTTGGTGTCCCTTTCTAATTAACAAATAATTGTCTGGCCCTCAAGACGTATAACAAGTGATGGAAAAGACCATAGCCTGAGTCAGAGCCGC
Source organism: Elephantulus edwardii (assembly GCF_000299155.1). NCBI lineage: Eukaryota > Metazoa > Chordata > Mammalia > Macroscelidea > Macroscelididae > Elephantulus > Elephantulus edwardii. Next base: position 1,893,134 of record NW_006400048.1, on the reverse strand, counting down.
CTTTGTTCTCAGATTGACATTGTTGATCCTCAATTCTGAGAGGTCTCTTACTATAGTCCCAGTGCAATGTGTCTCCTGATCTGACTGCTAATACCAAGAGTATTGATTATGGATCCATGTAAAATGAAGTTGTTGACAATTTAATCTTTTCTCCATCTTTCACGATGTTCCCTATCGGTCCAGTTGCTAGGATTTTTGTTTTCTTGATTTTGAGGTACAATCCATATTGAAGGCTGTAGTTGCTGATCTTCTGTAGCAAGTGCTTCAAGTCCTCCTCACTTTGAGCAAGTAGGTTGTGTCATCTGAATACTAAAGGTTGTTGATGACTTTCTCCTATGCTGATGCATTGTTCTTCTTCAGAGTCCAGTTTCTTGAAGAATCTTCTCAGTATTCAGATTAAGTAGGTATAGAGAGAGGATACAACTGTAAAGCACACCTTTCCAGATTTTAAACCATGCATTATTCCCTTGCACTGTTTTCACAACAGCCTCTTGGTCTAAGTATAGGTTTCATACCAGCATTTATAATGCAAAAATCATGTAAGAATACTGAGTGGCTTAATAACCTCTCCTGCAGTTTGTTTTATTTTTTTTTTTTTTTAGATATGTCACATTCATATTTCCTGGAAAGTGCTCTGGTAGCTTGCTTTCTTGGGTTGGTTCTCCAAAAGCAAGAAGAGTCAAGGACTTACATAAGTGTAATTTAGAAAATGATCCCCCTACCAGGGTTCTGAGCAAATAGGGAATGAAAAAGAAGAGAACCAGGCAAAATAGACTGTGAAGTAGTATCCCATGGCTCCATGGACAGTAACTGGTTCTGCCCTGTTGGGACACTCCTAATATAATTCAGGTTATAGCTCAGCTATTCTGGTCAGGACATGGGAGCCTGTCCTGATTTAAAGGCTAGTCCTGTTACAGGAACAGCCAAAATAAATGTTCCTTCCTGAATTGGTATATTCCTGAACATCTGAGGAAGTACTCAGTTTATATTGGTTTGCATACAGAATTCATAGAAGTTTTGTTTCATTCATTTACATTGGGTTTTACACATCCCTTAATTCACATACAAACATTCTCATACCCTGTGGTTTATAAAATTAATCATCATTGATCTATGCCCATTATTACTTCATCTTTTCAGTTTTCCACTGTATCTTTCCTAATTGCTTCACCCCTTCCCTCCATCTACCAGATGCTGCAACTTGTTCCCCCCACCTTCCTCCCCTTCTCCGCTTGCAACTTTTGTACACATCTTACCAAGTAAGCCTTCCATTTTTTATAATAATAGTCATGTGCAATATGTGAGACTGAATTAGTCTACACAGCATAATACTCTCCAGTTTCTCCTGTGTTATATATTAGTATTCTAAATTATAGGAAGTAGTAGTTCTTAAGGAAGAAGTCCAACCTGAAGCCTTTAGTAAAAATTAAAGCCCCAGGAATTGGTGGAATGCCAATTGAAGGGTTTTAGGAAACATGAAATTCTGGACATCCTCACCAATTTCTGACAACAAATCTGGCCTACTGACTGGAAGGGATCCATATTTGTTCCCATTCCCAAAAATGATGATCCAACAGAATGTGGAAATTATAGAACATCATCATTAATACCATATGCAAATAAATTCCCTTTTTTTAAAGAAGTACATCCATATGTGTAGTTAAGTGCGATTGAGTCTGTTTTGATAAACAGCTACCCTATGTGGCAAAGTAGAACCTAGAGTTTTCTGGGCTGTGATCTCTACAGAAGCCAATCTCTGGCTTTCTCCTGCAGAACTGCTGATTTAGAGCATCAGCCTTGTGGTTAGCAGCTGAGCATTTAGCCTTTCCATCACTAAAGCTCTTTAATTTGTGATATGTAACAAACTGTGGCTGACTCTGAGAAGAATGGGAATCCCAGAACATTTAATCGTGCTAATGTGAAACAGATTCATCATAGAGAGGGTTAAACCAGGCTGCTCCTTGGAGGCAAGGATTCTGGGGCTTCGCCTGACATACTTTGGACATGTTGTAAGGAGAGACAGGTCTTTGGAGAGGGACATCATGCTGGGTAGAGTGGAGGGACAGTGCAGGAGGGGAAGACCCTCTGTGAGGTGGATTGATTCAGTGACTGGGGTAATCGGGATGGGTGTGTCAGAGGCAATGAGATTGGCACAGGATAGAGCACGGTTTAGGGCTGTTGTGCATGGGGTCGCTATGAGTCGCAAACGACTCGACGGCACATAACAACAACAACAATGTGAAACCTATACTTGGACCAAGAGGCAGTCGTCAGAACAGAGCAGGGTAACACTGCATGGTTCAAAATTGGGAAGGGTGTATGCCAAGGATGTGTCCTATCTCCATACCTTTTCAACCTGTATGCAGAACAGATTATCCCAGAGGCTGGGCTCTATTAGGAGAAGTGTGGCATCAGGATTGGTGGAAGGTCTATTAACAATCTGTGTCATGCAGATGACACAACCCTGCTTGCTGAAACTGAGGAAGACCTATGCACTTGCTACAGAGGGTGAAGCACTGCAGCCTTCAGTATGGACTGAGGCTCAATGTCAAGAAGACGAAGATTCTCACCACTGGACCAATTGGCAGCATCAGGATGGATGGTGAAGAGATTGAAATTGTTCACAGCTTCAGTTTGCTCAGCTCCAGGGTCAACACTCTTGGCACCAGCAGCCAGGAAATAAAAAAACATATTGTGATGGTAAAGTCTGCTGTTAGGGACCTCTCTAAAATACTCAAGAGCAATGATGTGTCTTTGGAGACTGAGGTGTGTCTGATACAGGCCATGGTCTTCACAATCACTTGTTATGCATCAGAGAGTTGGACAGTGACTAGGGAGAATAGAAGGAGAATTGATGCCTTTGAGCTGTGGTGCTGGAGAAGACTATTGAATGTACCATGGACTGCCAAGAAAACAGATTCATCCTGGAGAGGGTCCAACCAAGCTACTCCTTGGAGGCAAGGATTCTGGGGCTTCATCTGACATACTTTGGACATGTTGTAAGAAGCGACAGGTCCTTGAAGAGGGACCTCATGCTTGGGAGGGTTTAGGGACAGCGCAGGAGGGGAAGACCCTTTATGAGGTGGATTGATTCAGTGACTGGGATAATTGGGATGGGCAGTGGGACTGGCACAGGATAGAGCAGGGTTTAGGGCTGTTGTACATAGGGTTGCTATGAGTTGCAAACGACTCGATGGCACATAACAACAACAACAAGCTTTGTATAAATTAAATTACAGTGAACAAATTGTTCTTAATCATTATTTTTAAAAATTTTGCGTGAAATTAGGATAGAAGATAATGAGAATTTTTTTCATATTTTTAAATTCTCTGTTTTTGCTCAAAAATACATCTTGGCTTTCAATCTCAAATTATCTATTGTGACCCTAACTAGTTCTTTAAAATGACTGCCAAATATTTCATTATGATACTGTATCCTAAAGATTGTGGAGGTTTTCTCAATTCCAACCAGAAGTAAGTAGGAAGTAGGTGTTCAGTTTTTGGTTTTTTAAATTGATTTTCATTTGGTCGAGGAGTAGCCATTTCCACCACCCCCACCCCCCCCAGTTTGTGGGGTAAGAAGTGATAATATCGTTGTTCTAGTTTGAGCAGTTAACAGTATGTATTGAAATATTTGGCTTGTTTTCTACGAATTACTAATTTATATCTGTTTCCTATTGTTGTTTATTAGTTTCTTTTTTTCCAATTGAAAATTTATGATCGCTCCTTTGAATTTCATATAAGAGATTAATCTTTTATATGTTAAAGCCGTTGAAGATTTTTTTTTGTAGTTTTTCCTTTACCTCATCAAAACCTTTATATTAACAACTTTTTTCGAATATTTCTATACTTTTTAACTCTGGGATTGCTGTTTGAGGTAAATAGTTCTCCCAGTCCATAAGTAATAACCATTTGCCTCAAAGAAGACTCTCATAAAGGACAGAAATAGTAGACAAAATTTGTTTAATAAATAGTTTGTTTCATCATAGGTAGAGCTCTGGTCATGTATAGGGCATTGTGCTGCTAACCCAAAGGCTGTTCTTCTCTAGCAGTTTCAATCCACCAGCTGCTTCATGGGAGAAAGTTGGGCAGTCTCCTTCTATGTGATTTTCAGAATTCGATAACACTCCAGAGGGTCAGCTATGAGTTGGTTCCAGCTTGACAGCAATGAAAACAATCCATAGATTGCGTTATTTTTTAAATTTTTTTATTTTAATAATTTTAACATTTACAGAGATTTTTTTATTTCCATTCATTCATTGCTGCACTTCTCTCCCTGCCCAGCCCTCCCCCGCACCCCAGTTCACTCCTCTCTTTGAAAAGTAATATAAACACTCCCTCCCTGGTACACAATCCCCCCGCACCCCTCCCACCGCCCCAAGTACATTCCACTATGCAACCTTAATTGTGGACTCTTGTGATAATCTTAACACCCTTTCATACATCACTTTTAAATTATTCTCTCCCTCATCTGTTTCAGTGCAGTATACACAATTTATCCAGTTTTTCTCAGTCTTACCCCAACCCTGATATCAATCCCATTTTACAGCAGTGGCATCATGCAGTATTTGTCCTTTTGGAACTGAGATATTTCACTCAGCATAATGTCTTCTATGCTCACCCATTTTGAATAGTATTGCATGAGTTCCTTATTTTTCAGTGCAACATAGTAGTCCATTGTGTGATTGTACCACAGCTTCTCTACCCATTCATTTGTTGATGGGCACCTGGGTTGTTTCCAACTCCTTGCTATTGTGAACAAAGCCGCGATAAACATGGGTGTGCATCATACATGGCATTTTTAAGTCACTTAAATCTGCTAAGGATTTTATTTTGTGCATTTAATTCTGTTATCTGTTAGGGGTCTTTTCATTTAAATAATAGAGATTCAACTTTTCTTATTTTCTCTTGACAAATAGCCAATTGTACAGTCATCATTAATAATATAAATCCTCATGGTTTTGCTGCATTAAAATATTTTCCAGAATACTTAGTAGGTGATGAGAGAATTTGTTTTTGTTAAAATTACAATTTTTTTAAAATTGTGTCTTTATCTTAAGTTTTAATATCTTTGAAGACAAGTCTTTTATTTCAAGGTTTTCTTGTCTCTGACATTTACTTGTGCATATATATTTTAAGATAATTTTATTTCTAAAATCAATTGGAATTCTAATTATAAACTAACTTCTCAAGAGTTAACATTTTTATTCATTAAACTGCCTACCCAGAGGGTATTGTTTTATGTCCTTCATTTGTTTTGTTACAAAGATCTTCTTGATTTATTTTCAAGAATTTTTATATTTGTCTTGTTTTGTCCTTTTATCTTTGTGTTTTGCTATTGCTGCTGTTACTGTTGAGATGAATAGAATGTCTTATCACCTAAGAGATAATTTTATCTTCTATTTTTCCTGTTTCATTTTTGTATCATTGCTTTGCTAGAATTTTTAAACAGTGTTGAACAGCCACATTTCAATAATCCTAGTAACCTTTCCCTATCCTTCTTGCAGCATCCTTACTTCAATCTCCACCTCTGCCAACTTAATTTCGGAGTTTGGTTTTGTTTTGTTTTTATTGTGTTTTCCTTTTCTTTCTCTTCAAGTTTGGTTTGGGGTTTGTTTTTTGGGTTTTTTCCTTTCATGTGACATATTAATTTATTTAATTGCCATAACTTTTAAAAAAAATATACTCTCTTACTTAAAAAGTTCATATACATTGTTTTTCACACTGGATCTTTCCCCTCCTTAAACTAACTTTTATGTGGTGACATATACCTAATATACAGGAAATGTATATTTCAATGTAACTTCAAATTAATATTTCAAGGCTACAGATACCTCTGCCATTTTCCTTGGGTTTTTTAATAAGTAAATTTCTTAAAACAAATCTATTTATTTCAATGAAACTTATTGTGGTGGTGGTGTTGTTGTTATGTGCCTTCCAGTCCCCTGTGATTCATAGTGACCCTATGTACAACAGCCCTAAACTCTGATCTGTCCTGTGCCAATCGTCCTGTCTTTGACACTCCCATCCTGATTACCCCAGTCACTGAATCAATCCACCTCATAGAGGGCTTTCCCCTCCTGCGCCGTCCCTCCACCCTCCCAAGCATGATGTCCTTCTCCAAGTACCTCTCCTCACAACGTGTCCAAAGTATGTTAGACGGAGCCTCAGAATCCTTGCCTCCAAGGAGCCACCTGGTTTAACCCTTTCCAGGACAAATCTGTTTTCCTAGCAGTCCATGGTATTCTCCGTACTCTTCTCCAGCACCACAGCTCAAAGGCATCAATTCTCTTTCTATCCTCCTTGGTCATTGTCCAACTCTCTGATGCATAACAAGTGATTGTGAAGACCATGGCCTGTATCAGACACACCTTAGTTTCCAGAGAGACACCATTGTTCTTCAGTACTTTGGAGAGGTCCCTAACAGCAGACTTTGCCATCACAGTACGTTTTTTTATTTCCTGGCTGCTGGTGCCAAGAATGTTGACTGTGGAGCCAAGCAAACTAAAGCTGTGAACAATTTCAATCTCTTCACCATCCATCCTGATGCTGCCAATTGGTCCAGTGGTGAGAATATTTGTCTTCTTGACATTGAGCCTCAATCCATATTGGAGGCTACAGTCTTTGACCCTCTGCAGCAGGTGCTTCAGGTCCTCTTCAGTTTCAGCAAGCAGGGTTGTGTCATCTGCATAACGCAGATTGTTGATAAATCGTCCACCAATGTCGCTGCATTATTTATTTTTACCCGTTATCTCATTTAGTAAATTGTTGTTATGTGCCATTGAGTTGACCCTCACTTGTGGTTCATACTCTCTGATGGGTTTTCCGAGGCTAGAACTCACATAGGAGGAGATTGCCCCTCTTTCTTCCCTGAAGCAGCTGGTTGATTAAAATTGTATGACTTCAGGTTGGCAGTGCATCTCCTTACAAGTGGGCCGGGCACCAGAGTGTGCCTGCTATTAGCACCACTTACCCTTCTGGATTTGGAAAAAATACATAATGTCAAGTCATAAGGGGTATGAGTTAAGGAATACTACAGTAGATACTGCTTTGTAAAGATGTGCAATGAGGTGCCAGAGGGATGTACAGGACATGATGTATCTAGCCAGTGGTTAGAAATGTGGCTGCATCTTGGAAAGAATTAGGATTCTGTATAGAATTGTGTTAGTAATTACGTACATAATCCATAATAATTTAAATGAAAATTTCTGAGATTCAGTATCACGAAAAGACTGTCACTTTAATCAGGCAGACCATAGTCTTTAATCTTAAATTCTTGCTCTTCAGCACTCTGGAGAGGTCCTTGACGGCAAATTTTCCCAATGCAAGAAATCTTCTCATTTCTTGATCGCCAGTACCAAGGGTGTTTTTTGCAGCACCAACTAAGTTGAAATCATTGAGAATTTCAATCTTTTATGATGTTTTGTTTTGGTGAGGGTTTCGGTTTTTTTTTCCTTGATAGTGACATGTAATCCTTCTTGAGGGTTTTGATCTCCTCACTTGCCATGGAACTGAAAGTTGAACTAAGGGTGACAGAAGAAGAATCCATACCTTTGACTTGTGTTGGAGAAGAGTACTGAATAGCCCATAGTCTGCAAAAAGAACAGACAGCTTTATTTCTACCAAAATGGTGCCAAAAGCAAAGAAGGAAGCCCCTGCCCCTCCCAAAACTGAAGCCAAAGTAAAGACTTTAAAGGCTACAGTGGCAGTCTTGAAGGGTATCCACAGCCACACACACACACCAAAAAAGAATATCCTCACATTAACCACCTTCTGGCAGGCTAAGATGCTGAGACTCCGAAGGCAACCCATATACTCCCAGAAGAGTGTCCCAGGAGAAACAAGCTTGACCACAGTGCCATCAAGTTTTCCCTGACCACTGAATCAACCATGAAGAAAATAGAAGTTAACACATGTGTGTTCATAGTGAATATCAAGTAAACACCATATCAAACAAGCTGTAAAACTCTGTGACACTGATGTTGCCAAGGTCAACACATTGATTAGACCTGATGGAGAGAAGAAGGTTTGTGTTCAACATGCTTCTGACTATGATGCTTTGGATGTTGTCAATAAAATTGAGATCATTTAAACTGAATCCAGCTGACTAATTTGAAATACAAATTTCTCTCACCAGAAAACACAAGTGTGTCTTGGAAAAAGTGTAAACAAGGTGCTTCTAGGAGGCAAGAATGATGAAACTTAGTTTCACATACTTTTTAGCGTGTTGTTGGATAAGGGCATTCCTTGGAAAAAAAGTACATACTAGGAAAGGTGAAGGATCACCATAAGAGGAAGTTACAACCAGTTGGATTGGCACAATGGGCTCAAGTTTGTCAGCGGTGAAGAGAGTGGCACAGGATAGGACAGAGTTCAGACCATTCATTATTTATAGAGTCTCTATGAGTGGTAGACAACAACAGTAACATGAAAAAGTGAGACTTTGGGCTTTATTTTTATTTATAACTGAAGCTTATTGGATCCAACTCGTCAGTTGTTCCAGTATTGAAGGTACTATCAGAAATACCACACATTCACTGTGTGAATAAGATAGTTAATATAGTGTTCATGTATTGCTTGCAGCCTTCAATTTTAGTAATAGATTTGTCTCCATTTTCTTTTTCCATTCCTTTGTTTTAACTTTCCGCATTTGTTACTGTCACCTGTGGTAATCATTGCTTTAATTTAGGCCAGCTCATTTGATTTTAATGACGGTGCTGTTTTTCAGATGCTGCCTTTATAATAATCACCAGGCCAAGGACTGCATCGACTCCTTTGTCACTCATTGTGTTCGGGTAAGGACTATAATTTAGATCACTGCACTGGACACTTAGAACACTCAGGTATTCTGTTTCTTATGGTTTTAGGAACACGTGGTATTTTATAGAACATTCCCTATCACTTTAACTTTAATTATGCCTTAATGAACGTGATTATTTAATTTATATGAGACTACACTGGCTTTTCAAGTCTTAAGTAATTAGGAAAAATATGAACCTTTTGGGTTAATTGTGAATAATATGTATTAAATTATTGTTAATACTTTGTGGAGAACTCAAAGCATTCAGCTTCTTGGAGCCTGACTCCTGTTTCTGTCACTACCGTTTTATTACTGTGAACCTGTAATTAGTTATATAGAAACGCAGTCTTTCAGAAGCAAAGTGCAATACCTCCTCTGTTTCTTAGTGGGTAATTAGTGAACAAATGGAATAATACCTGTGAAAATATACAACTATAAAGCAATATTATATTATATACTTAAAAGAATCTTGTAATTCATGCTTCATAAATCCAAGCATCCTACTGCCCATTCTTATTGTCTGATTAGTGAAATGGTAAAGTAATTTAAGTAAAAGTATTATGTAGAAAGAGTAGGAATAGAGAACCCAGTGTCAGATGTGTACATATTGGCCATTATTCAAGTCTTACTCTGTTTTCTGTGTTGTTGTTTTTTTAAGTGGAACAAAAATGTCACCCTCAAACATTGACTTGTAGCTTGAAATATGCTGGTAGAAATTATTCCTTGGGAATTATGGGAGGTGAACACATACCTAAAGGAAAATATTTTGCCATTTGAAAACAAGTTTCACAAATAGCCAATTTCTAATAGCTGTTGATACATTGTTACATTGAGGTTCCTAAAAATAAATGTCTATGCAAAAAAATATACATAACCTTGATTTTTATATGCATGGTGCATTTTTCTTTATACTGGCTTTTGAAAACATGAAATGTTAAGTTTTTTTTATCTCAGAGAATTTCCTAATGGCAGTTAACAAATTTTGTGTATTGTAGCCATTCGGTAGTCTTATTCAGATCCATGGACATAACAGGGCTCGACAGAGAGATAAACTTGGTCACATTCTTGAGGAATTTGCTACTTTACAAGACGAGGTAAGAGGCAGAGTAACCCTTCTAAAATTAAGCAGTTCAAACATTTTTACCAGTGTTTTAGAGGCTTGGTGGCATAGTCCTAAAGGAGCTGCTCTGCAAACCCAAAGGTCGTGCCTCTAGTAGTTCAGATCCACCAAAGCTTCTGAGGGAGAAAGATGGGCTATCTCCTCTCACGTCATATGCGTCTAAGGACTTGCTGAAGGTTCCAACTTGGTGAAAGTCAGTTTGGAACATTATATTAGTTTATTTTCTATATATGTTAAGCTTATTTGTAATGTAAAATAGAATAATTTCATACATGATTTTTTTTAATTCGAAGAAAGCAGTAATCCAATACTGATAAACATTTTAAGTTAATTTCTTTGGTAATCAGAGTGAATTATGAAATTTATTATTAAATTTTATGGGGAATTTACTAATAAAAATATATTCATTTTAAAGCAGATTATGAGTAGCAACAATTTTAAGTGATAACATAATGCTTTTGGTTTAAGGATTATGTGCATAAATATTAGCCATTGTTAATTGAGAGACCTAAATGTGACCATAAAGGACAAATGCATCTGAAAGTATAAGTTTTTTAAGTGGTAGGATTTATATTTTCTGCTCATGTACTGTTTATAACTTTATTTTTTATAGAAGTTCTTATTATCTTTAATAAAAGATTAGTATTAAAACATGTTCTTCTCATAGGCAGAAAAAGTTGATGCAGCACTCCACACTATGCTGTTAAAACAAGAACCTCAAAGACAACATTTGGCCTGTTTAGGTACCTGGATCCTTTACCATAACCTTCGCATTATGATACAGTATCTTCTAAGTGGCTTTGAATTGGAACTCTACAGCATGCATGAGTACTACTACATATATTGGTAAGGGAATAGTTTGTCCTTTGGTGGTTAGACAAATCTGCAAAATGTAATTTTTGGCTAGGTATTTCATTTAGTGGGAGTGGCATCCACTTCCTAAATAACATGACTCTGGGAACTCTATGAACTTTGATAAATGCTGATAGTTGTAGAGGGACTTCAGGACTTTTGTTCATAGGGTTGCTATGAGTCATGCTCGACTCTAAGGCAATCAACAACACCAACATATTTTCATTTTAGTTGTAAGAAAAATAACTAAAATTAGAGCTAGGTCATCTTGAATGTCTTTAAAGTGTCATACACTATACATATATAATTATTTTTTCTTATCATATGAACAGTTAACTAAACTGCTAATAAGAGTTGCTGTAAGGCAAAATGGATTCATTAAAAATCTTTTTTTTCTGCTTGTATGGGAGTAGAAATGAACACAGTTCTGCCCTATATCAGTGGCACAAGGTGCTAATTGTTGAATGTAATTAACTACATGCTATTTTGATTGTGTTTGTATGAAAATTGGAAAGAAATATGTAGAGACAGATTATACTGGACTTGTAATTTAAAAGCTGAAATCTGTAGAGATTACACTGGCTTGGTAATTTAAAAGCTGACAGTTCAGACCCCATCTCCACCCTTCAGGTGGTACTACAGCAGAATAAAGCCTGGAGCCTTGTTTCTGGTAGGTCCCAGCCAGAACCCTTGCAGAGCTGTTCTTTCCACACATGAGGCCATGATATCAGGAAGGAGAGTTCTAGTCAGAGCAAACATTCTCAAGGTTATTCTTCTCCTGTTTAGGACAACTAATTGAGAACTTTACTCTTGGATTTAAAAAAATCAAACACTTTCTTGAATGCTTTCTTACATAAAGGACTAGAATCATTATTTAAAAATGAGTGAGTGATAAACACTTCATTAAATATTTACATACTTGTGATTCTGTTTAGTGGTTTGGTTGGTTTTTTCAAAGAAATTTTAATTCCATCTATATATGCCCTCTTGTGATCATTCGTTTTGAACTGCTTTTGGTCTCACAATTACAGATTGGGTCCCTCCACTTTCTGAAAGTAATTTTATGTTGCAGTTCCCAAATACGGTCCTTAAATTGTGTGTACCCTCTTAAAACCAGCAGAAACAGTGCTGATCATAGTTTGTCATAACTGGAAGTCATATTCATTCACAGATTGCTGGGACCTATCCTTGAAATCCCTGATTAGGTTCATTCTAGGTTTGGACCTAACTATTTGCATTCATAAATGGTTTCCAGGTGATGGCTGATTTTGGTGCAGGAATCAGTCATTCAGAAGGTGAGGTGACATAGTTCCTACAGAGTTGGTGCCAGTAATCTCTCTGGCAATTTGAATCCACCAGAGACTCCTCCCATGCAGTTTACAGGTTCGGAATCCTGCTGGATGGTCAGCTATGAGTCCATTCAGACTTGACAGCATTGAGTTGAGTTTGGCATGGAGGATCTTACACATCTTACTAATAATCCCAATTTTACTATAATAGTCTTATGCAGTATTTTACTTAAGGAACTGAGTTAATTCAGTCAACATAATGCTTTCCACCTTTTCCCATATTATACAGTATTTTTTAAAATTATTCCTCCTTAGTGCTCCAGTATTAGAGCATAGTATTCCATCATGTGATTATACCACAATTTCTCAGTCGCCTCATTCATTGGTGGACATTTGGGCTGTTTTCATTTTCATGCTGTTAACAATGCTACTACAAATATTGTACAAATCTCTTTGTCTCAGTTCTATTTCCTTTGGGGTATATTCAAAGCAGTGGAATGGCTCGGACATACTGAATTTCTATGTTCAGCTTTTTGAGGAAATGCCAAACTACCTTCCTGAGTACTTGTATGGTTTTACACTCTCACCAATAGTATGTGAGAGTTGCAATCTCTTCCCATCCTCTCCAGCACTTATTGTTTGCTGTCCTATTGAACTTTGCCCTGCTACTGGAGTGAGATGGTATCTTATTGTGGTTTTGATTTGCATCTCTCTTATTGCCAGTGATTTTTGAGCACTTCTTCATGTGTCTATTGGTCATCCAAATGTCTTTCCCTGTGAAAAGTCTTTTCCTTATTTTGTAATTTTGTCTTTTTCTTGTGGAGGCCTTATAGTATTCTGTCAACTTTTGTTACGAAACCCCTGTCTGAGATGGCATAGCCAAATGTTTTTTCCTAGTTAATAGGTTTTCTTTTCACCTATTGGTAAAAGTTTTTGATGCACATAGGGACTTAATCTTTAGGAGGTCCCATTCATCAATTTTATCCTCTTCTTGTTGTGTATATCTGCCTGTATCTGGCCTTCTAAGTTTGGTCCCATTTTGTCTCTTATGATCTTTATGGTTTTGAGGTTTACCCCCTAGGTCTGTGATCCATTGTGAGTTGATTTTTTTATATGGTGTAAAATGTGGATTCTGCTTTAGCTTTCATGAGGTAGAAGTCCAGTTTTGTCAGCACCATTTGTTGAAGAGGTTGTCATTTCCCTGTTTGATAGGCTTTGTTTCCTTGTCACATGCCACCTGACCATAGGTGGTGGTGGTTGTTGGGTGCCATTGAGTCACTTGCGGACAGTTCTGAAACCCTCCTGGATCTCGAGCCTCTTTCATGGTCTCCAACACACCTATCCCATAACCCAGTCATGAATCCGTCTTATCTCATCCAGGGTCTTCCTCTCTTGTGCTCTTCCTCCACCCTTCCAAGCATAATATTCTCCAAGGGCTGGTCCCTCCTGACAACTGGTCCCACCTGCCATCGTATTCAGTACTCTTCTCCAGAATAACTCAGAGGCATTGATAGATTAAGTCCTGAGTCCTCAATTCTTTTCCTTTGGTCTATGTGTCTACCATTGTACCCGTACCATATTGTTTTAGTTACTACAGCTGTGTAGTAGGTTCTGAGCTCAGGGAGTGCCATGCCTCCTACTTCATTCTTATTTTGCAAAAGTATTTTGCTTATTCGAGCTCTCTTTGCTTTCTTAATAAATTTGCCAATTGCCTTTTCTATCTCTTTAAAAAATGAGTTTATTATCTGTATTGGGATTGTTTTGGACCAGGTAGATTGATCTTGGTAGGACTGCCCTTTAACTATATTGAGTCTTCCCATCCATGAATGGGTAACATTTTTCATTTATTTAGGTCTCATTTCTTTTTGCAATAGTGTTTTGTAGTTTTCTTTATAAAGGTCTTTTGTGCCTCTGTTTCACGGTGAATTATTTTTTTATCTGTCGTTGGATTCTATTGACCAGGATTTTATTGAGAATTTTCACATCCATGTTCGTGAGCGGTATTGGCTATAGTTTTCTATTTTGGTGTTGTCTTTACCTGGCTTTGGTATCAAGGATATGTTTGCTTCCAAGATTGAGTCTGGGAGAATGCCATCATTTCCTATTTTCTGAAATAGTTTATGTAGAATTGGTGACAGTTCTTCTCTGAATGTTTGATAAATTCGCTTGTAAAACCATCTGGTCCAGGGCTTGCTTCTTTCAGTTCCGTTAGCCTTTGCTTTGTATTTTTTGCAGCTCTGTCATTTGGTGCATAGATACTTATTATGGTTATGTCCTATTGTTGTTTTGACCCTTTAATCATTATATAGTGACCTTCTTTGCCCTTTATGATGCTTTTTACACTAATGTATCTTTCCATAGATTAATATTGGTACTCTTTTTTTTTTTAAAATGGTTGCCATTTACTTGGTATATTTTCTTCCACCCTTTTATTTTTAATCTGTCTTTTGTAGATAGCATATTGATGGGTTTTTATACAGTTTGCTACTCTTTTTCTCTTCATTGGTTTATTTAACCCATTCATATCCAATGTAATTATTAAGAGGCAAGGTTTTGTCACTGTCATTTGGTTGAGTTCTTATTGCTACTGTTGCTGGTTACTTTGATCTAACCTGCTTTCTTTGGCATCTCTTTAAGTAGAACTTCTTCAGTATTTCCTGCAATAATGGTTTTCTTTCACAAACTCCCTTAGTTTCAACTTTCCTGAGAATATCTTGATCTCCATCATATTTGATGGACAGGCTTGCTATTCTTGGTTGACAGTTGTGTTCTTGGAATGTTTGACATATGTCATTCCACTCTCTTCGTACTTGTGTGGTTTCTGCTGAGAAATCATAGCTTAATTTTACTTGCTCTCCCCTATAGTTACCTTTCATTTTCCCTAACTGCTTTTAGAATTCTCTCTTTATCTTTGATCCTGGCAAGTTTACTTATGATAACCCTTTGTGTTTTTCTTTTGGGGCTATTCTATATGGAGTTTGTTCAGTTCTTGTCTCTCTGTCCTCTCCTTCATTATAATAGCCAGGAAAGTTTTCATCTAGGAAGTCTTCCACAACTCTGAGTTTGCTTTTTTCCCTTCTTCCTGTTCTGGGATTTGAATTATGTGCATATTGTTCCTCTTGATAGTGTCCTGCATTATTCTTGGGTTTCTTCGTTTCCTTTTTTATTTGGCTTTTGTTCTAGAAGATCAGTGCTGAGAACTCTTATATTTCTCTGATTCTTTGTTCCACCTCTTCCACTCTGCTCATGCCTCAGGTTTTTTTTGGTTTTTTTGTGCCTCCTTTGTTTTATCTGCATTGTCTTTTATTGTTTTTGTAAGTTCCTCTTGGCTTTTGCTTGTTGTGTTTGTTGTTATGTGTCATCAAGTCACTTGCAACTAGTAGTGACCCTACACACAACAGCTCTGAAACTTGCTCTATCTTGAGCCAACTGTATTGTCTCTTACACACTTATCCCCATTACTTCAGTCACTGAGTATGTCCATCTCATCCAGGGTCTTCCTCTCTTGCACTGTCCCTCCACCCTTCCAGGCTTGATGTCCCTCTTCACGGACCGGCCCCTCCTCGCAATATGGCCTTAAATATGTCAGATGGAGCTTTAAAATCCTTGCCTCCAAGGAGCAGCCTGGTTTCACCCTCCACAGGACAAATCTGCTTTTGTTCTCTTAACAACCCATGGTATATGCAATACTCTTCTCCAGCACCATAACTCAAAGGCACTAATTTTCCTTCTGTCATCTTTTGTCATTGTCCACCACTTTGATGCATAGCAAAGCCAAGACTATGTCCTGGATTAGGTTCACCTTAGTCTCTAAGCTGACATGGTTACTCTTCAGGTGCTCTGGAGAGGTCCCTTACAACATATTTTCTGAATGCAGTTTGTCTTTTGATTTCCTGGTTGCTGGTACCAAGAGTGTTGATTGTGGAGCCAAGCAACCTAAAGCTGTTAACAATCTCAGTCCTCTTCACTGTCTTTCATGATGCTGCCATTTGGCCCAGTGGTGAGACTCTTTGTTTTCTTGTTGAGTTTCAATCCATGTTGAAGGCTGCAGTCCTTGATCTTCTGCAGCAGATGCCTCAGGTACTCCTCAGTTTCTGCAAGCAAGATTGTGTCATTTGCATAATGCAATTTGTTGATGAGGCTTCCTCCAATACTGATGGCACATTTCTTTTCATAGAGCCCAGTCTGCTGGATGATCTGTTCTGTATATAGATTTAAAAGATATGGAAAATAGGATACATCCCTGGCATACATCTTCCGTGATTTTGAACCATGCAGTATTTCTTGCTCTGTTCTGACAACTGCCTCCCTGACAACTGCCTCCTGATCAAGTGTAGGCCTCACATAAGCACAATCAAGTGTTCTGGGATTCCCATCTTAAGTTAACCACTGTTTGCTGTGATCCACACAGTCAAATGCATTTACACAGGCAATGAAACAAAGACATTCCTCTAGTACTCTCTGCTTTCAGCTAAGATCCATCTAACATTAGCTATAATATACCTAGTGCCATGGCCTCTTCTAAGCCCAGCCTGTACACCTGGCATTTCTCTATTGATGTGCTGTTCCAATCATTTTTGGGTAATTTTCAGCATAATCTTGCTTGCATTTGATATTAATGATATTGTTTGATAATTTCTGCACTTCATATTTTTGGGTTTTGGTGGGTTTTTTTCTGGGAGTTTTTTTTATGTAAAGTATGAATATTTATTTTAGGCTTTAGATCCCAATTGATTTTAAAAAAACAAATTCTGATTTCTTTCAAAGTAGCTGAGGCCTCTGTGTTGGATGATTTCAGCGAGGCAGAAGGTGTTCTGTTCACCACCACAAGCCTAACCAATCAGGGCTGAACAAACACATATGCACTGACACTGGAGATGAGTTGCTAAACCTTGGCAAATCTGCTTTGCTTTTTTCTTTATAAGTTTGTGGGGTTTTGTTTTCATTTTCTTTTGCTACGCAATATATGAAGCGCTTCCAGCTTTAAAAACATTAAACTTCTTGATGAAAGACTATTTAATTCTTCAAGAATCTAAAAGAGACCAAATATGTTTTGTTGTGAACACTTTGCAGAGACGAAGTGAGGCGGGAGTTTGGGTTGTTTTTGTTGTTTTTTTTTTAAAGAAGAATCAATACAGTGATGGAGGGATAAAGAATGCAAGAACTCAGACATTCTGTGGAGGGTTATTTTCTCTCTCCATTAAGAGGTCGGTAAAAGGAGCAAACTGAGATCCATAAGGGGAGTCAGCAGGAGCTGTGTTTGTTTCCCCACCCCCTGAATAGGTTTTTGCCTAGGGGCCTCTGCTAGGTCCCCACTTGCTCCTCCTCCCTTTGGCCTGAGATGGCAGGGCAGTAGGGGCATCAAAGGAGCATGTCACATTCCCGGTTCCCAGATTCATCATCATCATCCTAACAGCATCTTCCTCCTCCTCCTCCTCCTCCTCATCATCATCATCAATGTCGTCGTCATAAAACAAATCTGAGCTGTTGTCATTGGACGGCACTTGAGTTTTGATGTAGTATTCCGCCAGGGTTGTGGGGACCTTCACTCCATCCTTTTCTGCTTCGGCCTTAGTGGCTGAAACCTGTTTCCTAATGATTTCAGCATACTCTTTGTCCTTTCCTTTACTGTCCCTCAATTTCCGAACATAACTGAAGCATCCACAGTGGCTGGGGAGAAGGTGTTGGGCTCATAAAGCAGTGAGATTACACTTAAAAGGGTAGTCCTGACATTCTGAGTAGGGTTCCACCTTTCGGAGGGCAGTTCTCCACACTGTGGATCATCTACAAGTGGATGAAGAATTGAAATGTATACATCTCCATTCTCATAAATGTTGGGGTGCCACATTTTGCTCAAGAATCTGAAGGTGAATACGGGTAGTCAATAGGAAATTTAATAGGTGCCTTGAAGTAGCTGCCTTCGTAGAGGGTGTTGGGGGGTCCGCCGAAGATGGCCACCTCCCAGTCGTAGAGGCCGGACTCATCCACCAGGGTGATCTGGAAGCCCTCCGCCATGTCCTCCTGCAGGGATTTCAGCTCGAGCATCAGGGCCTTCTGCGAGCTGGTCATCTGCTGCTGGGCCATCACTACAGCAGCGCTGGGGCTCCACTCCTCACGCACCAGCCAGGGTCATTGAATATTATCCCCACAACATCCTTAAGTATTACAACTCAAGATTTGAATTTGTTCTTCAGTTCCTTCAGCTTGAGAAATGCTGAGTGAGTTTGACCCTTTGATTTTCTGGCTTCAGCTTGTAGAATCCTGTAATTCTTCAAGTTTGTCTTTCAGCCATTGAATATATCCAGTCATTGCTTTGAATTCTGTGTCAGAATGTTCCATCAGTCTTTCTGGCTTCAGGAAATCCCTTGATTCTGGGGTTTTTTTATTACTTTGGGGAGGGGGTAATATAATTCTTTGGTTTTGTGTAGGGTGTGAGGTAGCTACCTCTTCTGTGTCATTGCTGTGGTAAAGTTTTTCTTATCTGAGGCCCTAGCGGGACCTAGGTCCAGTGACCTTGGCGCAAGAGCTCACTGTTCCAGAGGAAAGAAGGGCAGCTTCCCTTGCCTGAATTTCTCTCTAATCATTGGACTTAGGGGGAGACTTGCTTCAGTTGGGAAGCTCAGTGCACTAGTAAAGAAGGGGAGGACAACACACCCTTCCTGTAGTTTTTCCTTTCTGGGCCAGCTGATTCTCTTCCTTTCTCTTTGGTCCTGGGGTTGATGGCTTGTTTTTTTTTTTCTGGTTGCAGCCATCTTTCCTGTTGTCTCTTGTCTTTCTTGGTCTGTAGATTGGTGCAGCCAGAGTCCCTGGATCTTCACCTCTCTGACAGTTCAGGAGGAAGGATTTTGTTTCAGACCTTCTGCTCTAGGGATTTATTTCTGCAGCTGATTGCTGGAGCCTTCAAGGTAATGTGCACGGCTGGCAAAGCAGGCTGATGTCCCAGGCAAAAGAAACTCCATGGCTAGATCTTAAATGTTGGTGATACCCCCTCACCCCCTCCTTGGGGCTGAGGGTGCCTGAGGGGTAGCTGGGAATCATTGGTGACCTGTTGGGTGGTTGGTAGAACAGAGCCCTCTGTGCCAGCAGGCTGCCACAGCTCAGCAGGTCCAAAAGGGTCCTTTCCACCTATCCTGGCTGTGGGCAGGCCTAAGGGAACCAGAGGGGTAGCTGGGACTCATTAGTGGGCTTCGCCTGTTGAAGTGGTTGGTGCTCTGTTCTGGCTTACAGGCTGCTATCGCTCAGCAGGTCCACCTCTCCATGTTAAACCATCCTTATAAATCCCTTGGGCATGATGGATTATTTTTTTTATGTATTGTTGGATTCTATTGGCCAAGACTTTATTAAGGATTTTTTCCTCTCTGTTCATGAGAGATGGTCTGTGGTTTTCTTTCTTTGTAATGTCTTTGCATGGTTTTGATACTAGGATTATGCTTGCCTCATAGAATTATTCTTATTTCTTCCTTGTCTGAATATTTGGTAGACTTCAGCTGTGAAGGTATCTGGGCCAAAATTTTGTGTGGGGGAGTCTTTTTATGACCAGCTCAATTTCTTCTTTTGTCATGGATTTTTTCAAATGTTCTACGTCTGTCTGTGCCATTCTGGCTGGGTGTGAGTTCCAAGGAATTTGCAATTCCCTCTAGATGTTCAAATTCTCTGGAATACAGCTTTTTATAACATTACAATATTATCCATTTAATTTTATCTTCTATTGTGATGTCACCTCTATAATTTCTTAATTATTTGTCTTTCATTTATTACATTTTCCCATGGTTTGTCTATTTTATAAACCCTTTTGAGAACCAGTTCGTAGTCTTGTTATTCTTTCTTCTGTCTCATTGATTTCTGCTCTTGTCCTTATAATTTCTCTTTTTTTTTTTTAGAGCCTGTGGGGTTAAGTTTTTGTTCTTTTTCTTTTTGATAGAGGTGTTAAGTTAGGTCATTGACTTCACTTTTTTTTTTTTTTAATATGTATGTTTTCTTATTGTTATGCACTGCCCCCTGAGGACTACTTTGGCTGTATCCCAGAGGTTTAGGCATGTTGTATTTTCATTATCCTTTATTTCAAGGAACTTTTTTATTTGATTATTTACTTCATGTGTAACTCACTCGTGGTCTAGCTTATTTAGCTTCCTTATGGATGTTTTTGTAAACTTTACCCACTTGTCATTAATACCTAGTTTTATGACATTGTCATTTGAAAAGATACATTGTATTATCTTGATGGTTTTTAATTTGTTGAGGCTTGCTTTGTGTCCTAATATGTGATTAGTTCTGGGTTATGTACCATATGCACTTGAGAAGAAAGTAAATTGATTTTTGTTGGGTGCAGTATCCTGAATACATCTACAAGGTCCAGTTGGCTGATTGTATAGTTTAGATCTTCTGCGCCTTGTTTTCTTTCCAGTTGATCTATCCTTTGATGAAAGTGATGTGTTAAAGTCTCCTACTACTATTATGGTGCTATTTATTTAACCGTTTCTAACCATTCTTTTATGTATTTTCCATTTTATATATTTGTGTTTTATATATTTTCCAGTCCTATCATTTGGTGTATAGATGTTGACCAGTGTTATATCTTACTGGCCTGTGGTACCTTTAATCATTATATTTTGCCTTTCCTTACGTTATGGTAGTTTTCATTCTGAAGTCTATTTTATCAGATATTGGTATTGCCACTCCTATTTTTAAAATTTTTTTTATGTTTATTATTTATTTCAAAGAAAATTTACAGAGACTTTGGATTTCCATTCATTCATTGTTGCACTTTCCACCCCTCCCAGGCCTCCCCCTTAGTACTCTACCCTCTTGGAAAAGTAAAAGAAAAATTCTTTCATTGTTTTACAATCCCTCCCCCCAGCTTCACTCCACTATACAGCCTTTGCTCTGGACTCCTGTCATGACAAAAATACCTAATCACATATCCCTCTTAAACAGTTTTCTCCCTCATCTTTTTTGATGCAGTGAACAGATTATCCGGGAGGCTGGGCTCTATGAGGAGAAATGTGGGGTCAAGACTGGTGGACGATTTATCACAGTCTGCATTATGCAGATGACACAACCCTGCTTGCTGAAACTGAAGAGGACCTGAACCACCTGCTGCAGAGGATCAAGGGCTGCAGCCTTCAATATGGGTTGAGGCTCAATGCCAAGAAGACAAAGATTCTCACCACTGGACCAAGTGGCAGCATCAGGATAGATGATGAAGAGATTGTGATTGTGCACAGCTTCAGTTTGCTTGGCTCCACAGTCAACACTCTTGGCACCAGTAGCCAGGAAATTAAAAGGCGCATTGCCATGGGAAAGTCTGCTGTTAGAGACCTCTCCAAAGTACTGAAGAGCAATGGTGTCTCTCTGGAGACTAAGGTTCATTTGATACAGGCCATGGTCTTCGCAATCACTTGTTATGCATCAGCGAGTCGGATAATGACCAAGGAGGATAGAAGGAGAATTGATGCCTTTGAGCTGTGGTGCTGGAGAAGAGTATTGAGAATACCATGGACTGCTAGGAAAACAAACAGATTTGTCCTGGAAAGGCTTAAACCGGGTGGCTCCTTGGAGGCAAGGATTCTGAGGCTCTGTCTAACATACTTTGGACATGTTGTGAGGAGTGATCAGTCCTTGGAGAAGGACATCATGTTTGGGAGGGTGGAGGGACGGCGCAGGAGGGGAAGGCCCTCTATGAGGTGGATTGATTCAGTGACTGGGATAATTGGGATGGGAGTGTCAGAGACAGTGCCATTGGCACAGGACAGAGCAGAGTTTAGGGCTGTTGTACATAGGGTCGCTATGAGTCGCAGACGACTCGACGGCACATAACAACAACAACAACAACAATACATTGTTGAGCCCATCTTTCTCAGTCTCCCCCCAACGCTGATGTCTGTCCTGTTTTACAACAGTGGCACCAAGCAGTATTTGTTCTTTAGTGACTGAGATACTTCACTCACAATAATGTCCTCCAGGGTCACCCATTTTGAATAATAATGCATGAGTTCCTTGTTTTTCAATGCAGCATAGTATTCCATTGTGTGAATTTACCACATCTTCTCTATCCATTCGTTTGTTGATGGGCACTTAGGTTGTTTCCAGCTCCTTGCTATTGTGAACAAAGCCACACTAAACATGGGTATGCGACTCCTGCTTTTTTGTGGATGCCATTTGCTTAGACTATTTTTCCACACTTTAATTTTTATTTTTTCCTCATTTCTTAGTTATGCCTCTTATAGGCAGCATATATTGAATTTTTGGGTTTTTTATCCACTCTGTTGCCAGTTTTCTCCTGATTTTTACCTTAAGGGTGTTTTTTGACAGGCCAGGTTTTATCATTATTTTCATTTTGCTGTTATTCTTTTGTTTCTGTTTACAGTGGTCCATCCACTCACCTTTGGTTTCTCTGTTTGAGGGACTTCCTTTCAAATTTCTTACGGAATTGGTCTTGTTTTCACAAATTCCTTTAGTTCCTGTTTTTCTGCAAATGACCTGATTTCCCCTTCATATTTGCTGGATATAGGATCCTTGGCTAAGAACTGTTTTCTTTCAGCCGTCTCTATATGGCATCCCGTTGTCTTTTTCTTTTCAGGGTTTCTGCTGAGAAATCAGAACTTTATCTAGTTTGTTCTCCTTTGTATGTGACTCTTTGTTTTTCTTGTGCTGCTTTTTGTATCTTTATGTTTTCTTTTGGGGAATTTGATTCTGGGGTTTTTTTATTTATTTATTATGAATTTCAATGAAAATGTACAGAGATTTTGGATTTCCATTCATTCATTGTTGCACTTTTCTCCCTTCCCAACCATCCCCCCAGTACACTATCCTCTTGGAAAAGTAAAAGAAAAATTCTTTCATTGTTTTACAATCCCTCTCCCCAGGTCTACTCCACTATGCAGCCTTCTCTCTGGACTCCTGTCATGACAAAAATATCTAATCACATATCCCTCTTAAACAGTTTTCTCCCTCATCTGTTTCGATGCAGTATACATTATTGAACCCATCTTTCTCAGTCTCCCCCCAACCCTGATGTCTGTCCTGTTTTACAACAGTGGCACCATGCAGTTTATGTCCTTTACTTCATTCAGCATAATGTCCTCCAGGGTCACCCATTTTGAATAATATTGCATGAGTTCCTTGTTTTTCAATGCATCATAGTATTCCATTGTGTGACTATACCACAGCTTTTCTATTCATTCGTTTTTTGATGGGCACCTAGGTTGTTTCCAACTCCTTGCTGTTGTGAACAAAGCCACGATAAACATGGGTGTGCATGATTCTGATATGTTGTGATGTTTTTCCTTTGCAGTCTAGTCTGTTTGGGGTTTGTTGAGCTTCTTGTCTTCATAATGCCTGGAAAGTTTCTTGTAGGACCTTTTACACAGGTTTCTCAGTGCTTTCCCTGCCTCTCTAAATGTTCTAAGATTCTACTCATACATATGTTGTTTCTTTTTTTGTCAACTCACATTATTCCAATGTTTTCTACATTTGCTCTCTGTCTCCTCTCTGGTTCTTCTTCTGTTATGTTTCAATTGAGGTTTTTATTTTCTGGCTCACTGACTATCTGGTTCATCTCTTCTGTTTATTATTGTTGTTGTTTATCTTTCCAGCGTGTTGGAAAACTTAGGCCATTTCAAACTTGACATTCTGGATTGCATTTTCATGTATTTCTGTTAAATCCAGTACTGTATTGGCTGTATACCCTCTCTTATGTTGATTCTCTAAATTTCTTCTATTTTTTATTTGTAGTATCAATTTTTCTTCCATATTTTTCAATTTCCTTAGTAGCTGTTTAAATAATTCCACTTCAGGGTATTTCTTTATAGTATCAATTTTTCTTCCATCTTTTTCAGTTTCCTTAGTAGCTGTTTAAATATTTCCAATTCAGGGTATTTCTTCTGGTTCTCTGTCTCTAGTGTATTCACTTTTTTTATGGCTTCCATTCTTTCCTCCACTGTTTGTACCTTCTGTAGCTATTCATGAGATTCTGTCAGTTTCTTCTGCCTCTTTTTCCCCCCCCACAATGTTTAAAGCTACTTGTTGCTTACATGGCATTACATGAAGGGGTTTTTTTGCTGTATGTTAAACCATTTCTATTGTATCTCTGTAGATTTTTCATGGTTTATATTTTTATTTATTATTTGCAGACTTAAAGTGTTCCTTTATGAATTAGGGCAACTCACTCTGCTCAGAATCTTTTCTGGGTCTTTGCATTGGGAGCACTTCCATTTGCTAAGGTTTTCAACTTCACTTTGTACTGCAGTACATATTTGTAGGAATTTCACGTGACTGTTCGCCACCTCTTCTAAAGTTTGTAACTCTCCTTGGTGGAGCTGCTGGTAAGTACAGGAGCCAAAATCCATTTTTGCCTGGCAGGTGTGGGCTCAAGGGCGAAAGGTCCTACTTTTTTCCTGCTATGCTCTGAATTCTTACACACCCTCTCAGTTCTTAGGTGTAGCGTACAGTGGATCTCTTCAACTTATCCTGTCTCTTCTTAAGTTTACAGATGTCCTTGGTGGAGGTGATGAACACAGAAGCCCGAAACCACCTCCTGGCAAACAGCTATGCTCTATTTTTTACATTTTAGTGTTTTATCTTGTCTTACATCTTTTGGAGAAATTTTGGAGGTACTATATATATATTAATACTGGAAGCAGGAGCGGCATCCACTTCCGAAATGGCTTGCCTCCGGAAACTCTGTGTACGAACAGTGCTCAGGCCGTTCATTCATAGGGTCGCTATGAGTCATCTACGACTCGACAGCATCAAACAACAACGTGTGTATGTGTGTGTGTGTATGTGTGTGTGTATGTATATATATATAAACTCAGACTTTTTTTTTTAAAAAAAAGGCCTTTAATGCAAAATATAAAAATATCTTTATAACATGATTCATGTTTTCAAGCTTTAATTTCTTAGTGTAAATTAATAATGAAAAATAGAAAAATTCCTTTAAACGTGCTTTGTATGTTTTGCAAGTCTTAGGGCTTCTTAGTGTAATCTTATTTTTTTTACAAATTCAATGAATTTTACTTGATGGTGATATTTATGATACTGACTTACTCATAGGGCTTTTCTGTTTTGGGATTAACTTTGACATTGGAGATCCTTTTTAAAACTTCCATGCCTTTAGTCATTTGTCCAAATACTATATGCCACAGCACTGGTACTACTGTTAAAAAACCTGAAATCCATTAGTGGATGATCCAGCTTTGGCCAGGCTGAGTGTGTGTGGTCTCTCATGCCATAATGTTGAATGAATTTTCCTACCCATATGCTTTCTCCTTCCATACCAGTACCTGTTGGATCTCCAGTCTGAATCATGAAGCCCTTAATGATAAGATGAAATGTATGCCCTTTATAATAACCATTTTCTTCTGTGAACACAGAAGTTTTTCACTGTCTTCAGGCACTCAGCAGGAAAAAGTTTGATGTGAATATTCCCGATGCTCGCATGGATAATGGCACTATCTGAAATTTGTTTAGATCCTTCAGGTTGAGTAACTACCATGACTTTTTCTTTAGAAGGTTTTTCATTAAAAACATTTCGGTCAGAATCTGCACTTTTTGTATCTTCTGGTTCTTGTTGGTAAACATAAAATCCATTCTTTTTGAAAGATGGACAGACTATTGTTGGATCAGCTTGAATATTCTGAAGAACAGGGTTTTCAGAAGGTTTCATCTCTGTAGTATTTGGAGCACGATGTTTTTTGGCAGTTCCCTGGAACAAAGCCAGTTAGTTGCATCACTCTAATATTCTCCTCTTTGCTTAAAATAGACATACACAGTTTGTTTCTACACTTAAGACTTTAATGCTCAGCATTTTCCCATATAGCACGCAGTGTCCAGTTTTGTATAAAAACCATACTAATTAATCTTACTGCATCTCCCTTACCAGTTCATGTTCTACAGCTGTTCACTGGCCAAATTCCATGTCTGGTAACTGCTGCCTCATCTTTTACAGTTCATTACACCTGCTGAGGTGATTCATCAAAGACTCTCATGAGTTTTCCAGTTAAAAACTGTAAAATTCTAACTTTTCTATATGCTGGTTGGATAAACCTTGAACACTGTAAATTCATATAAATGTGTCAGTTTTATATTCCCAGTTCACATTTTTGGGGAATTTATATTCATAAAGAGACCCTATCCAGTAGTCAGTCATTCCAGATTTGTCAGAAGACACTACAGTTTAGTAAACTGGTTTTAACCATATCTGAGTAAGAGATGATATATGCAGTTTGTCAAAAACATGAAGTGGCTGGTTATCTCCTCGACCATCATAAAGTAAAATCTTTCCAGTACTCTTTTTTCAGAAGCAGCAACTGAAGATATAGCATGCCGTGGGCAGTAGTAGGTTCACTCGCACTGTTCAGGAAAATAGCCAAGCTTCAGCATATTGATCATGTCACAATTAACTACATCAAACACCTTCATTGCTTTATCATCACCCACAGAGCAAAGCTCTCTTAGAGCTAACTGCAGTATTCTCAAGGACTCCCTGGTGGCTACAAAAATGTTTTAAAAAATTCCATTCCCTCTTCCGTTTTTTTCCAGAACTTAACATGTCCTCAATGACTGGCAGTAATAATAAAAACTTTCTTTGATGCAAACTACATGAGTAATAACATCTTTATGCATGTAACTGTGCTCATACATGGATGCACTTGGGAGATTGTCAAGATAAACTCTTTCGAACTCCAGAACTTTCTTTTTATTGGCCAGTGTTGACTCCACAGAGAAAGGCCCAACCCAGTGCTCTTTATTCTCTTCATCGTTCTTTTGGGCCACAGACACTGCCAACTCTCTTTCATTGAGTTCAGATTTTCCCTGTTCCTCCAGGCCTCTGTACTTTGTCCTCTTCAGCTATCCGTAGCCTCCACTTCTTGCCACCATGTCTGAGTCGTCAGGAAAGGTGTAACAGTAGAAGCTCAGCTACCAGTCTCTCAAACTTTTTTTTATTCCATTAATTTGTTTTATTCATTCTTGTGCATTTTCTTCCCCAGCCCACCCTAAAATGCACCCCTTGTTTAAGATTGTTGTCATACATATAATGCCTAATCATGTATTCTTCCTGGACAGATCTTCCCAGACATTTCCTCCCCCCTTCATCCGTTCCATTATCTATCTAATCTTCCCAACACCCTCATGTCTGTCCTGTTTTATAACAGCAGTGTTTTACAGTGTTTATTCTTTTGTGATGGAGGTATTTCACTCAGCATAATGTCCTCCAGGCTAACCCATGTAGTATAATGTTTTATGAGTTCATTGTTTCTCAATGCTGCTTAATATTCCACTGTGTGACTGTACAAAATAGGTTTGTTGGGGGTTTTTTATCCTTTGATTTATTAATAGGCACTTGACTTGCTTCCATTTCTTTGCTATTGTTAATAGCACAGTAATAAATAAGGGTGTGCATCGAACTTTATTTTAATAGCTCTTGTAAACCTTTTGTTTTTCTCTTAATGTAGAAAGTTCTTTATTATTA
Organism: Elephantulus edwardii; assembly: GCF_000299155.1. Classification (NCBI taxonomy): domain Eukaryota; kingdom Metazoa; phylum Chordata; class Mammalia; order Macroscelidea; family Macroscelididae; genus Elephantulus; species Elephantulus edwardii. The sequence goes on along the minus strand of NW_006400048.1, from coordinate 1,865,601 downwards.
TGGATTATATTTTAATATATATATATATATCTCCATATCCTAGATTCCAACTCCTTTTTGACTCAACAGAATAGAATGTTCATTTAAACATCTGAAAAATTAGTGTCTGGTAGAATATTTGTTTTGTATGTCATTTATAAATAAACTCAAGTAATGGCTAAGTCTGAATGTTGTCAATATTTAGTTTTTAGATAATACAAATGGGTCTGTTTTAGAAATATTCTTTTATGATTGAGAGGTAAAAAGAATGTTTACTAATAAAGTTAAATGTGTCCTTAGTATATTAAAGTTAAATGTGGGTTAAATATCTTTCTTATGTAAAAGTCTGTTAATGGATACATATTTTAGATATGTATGAATGTGTAAAGGAGTCCTGGTGGTACAGGTTAAAGCTCTTTGTTGCTAAGTCACAAGCTGCTCCATGGGAGAAGACAACCTACTTCTGGAGATTTACAGCCTTAGAATTCATGCCTCTGAGACAGCTATACTCATTATCATATAGGGAGATTGTCTAGCAGTTAGAAACGACTTTACAGTTAATAGGTTAGAGGGTACTTATATATGTGTTTAAACACAGGAGTGGCATCCACTTTCTAAACAACATGCCTCTGGAAACTCTATAAACTTTGAGAAACGATAGTTATAGAAATGCTTCAGGTCTTCTGTTCATAGAGTCCCTATGAGTCATGTTTGACTTGATAGCAGTGAACAGCAAAAATTATATATATTTACCCAAAAATCTGAAAATTTGTGAAATGTATATCATTATATAAAATTAAAGTGAAATTTTTTTTATATTACAGATGTGACAGATTAAAAGGAGAAAGTAATGTGTAACATTTATCTCTTAAAAAGTCCATTTTATTGGTTACCTAATTGGATAATCTAAGCATTTTGTTTTGTTTTTTAAAAAGGGTTTTTTTTACTCTTATAAGCAATTATCCCTTTATTGGAGTTCTGATGGCCTAGTGGTAAGAAGCTGTACTGCAATCCTGAAAGCACACAGTTCAAATCCACTAGCTGCTCCTGAAAACCATCTAGAAGGGTCTGTTAGAGGTCACTTTGACTCTACAGCATACAACAGCAACATCCCTTTGTTATTAACCGTTCTTGTATTGATGAAGTTATCAATTTATAAAATTTCCTTTTAACCAACACTTTTAACTCTTTAAGGTATCTCTCAGAATTCCTATATGCCTGGTTGATGTCAACACTGAGTCGTGCTGATGGCTCTCAAATGGCAGAGGAAAGGATAATGGAAGAGCAACAGAAAGGTCGTAGCAGTAAAAAAACAAAGAAAAAGAAGAAAGGTGGTGTGGATTACTTTTCATTTTTAAGACGTAAACAACATAGGAGTAAAATTTAGTTTTTACAAATAAATTGATGGAAATGTATTCATCGTGAGTTGTAATGAGAGAAGTAATCATTATGTTTTAGTTCTTACCCATTTTCTCTGTAGATACTCTAGAGACAATAGCATTCCAGTGTTAGTCCTGTAAGTTTCTTTGTTCTTGCCTTACTTTTCTTTTACTTCTTTACTGCTGATTCTAACAAGAATAACTGCTTGGAGTGAATGAGCAGAATAAGAATAAGTGAATAGATTGGAAAAGAAGATAGATGGAGACCTTTGGTCTTCTTTTGACAGAAACCTGCAGTGGAAAGAAGTTTGTAGAACACATTGGGGTGTTATCTAAGAGCTCTGCCAAAAGAAAAGACAAATGAGTTTTGGACAGAGCACAGCCAAGATTCCTTAGTGGGAAGAATGGTGACACTTCATCTCACAAACTTGAGCATATTGTTAGGAAGGGACAGTCCTTAGAGAAGGACATCAGGCTCAGAGAAGTGGAGTGTCAGCAGAGGGGAGGACCCTCATTGTGATGGATTGACACTGTGACAGTAGGCTCTAGTGTTGTAGAGTTTATAAGGATGGCCCAGGATAGGGCAGACAACACCTAACAGCAACAGTGGAGTAAAGAGAAATATTTCAAAGGGACTGACCACTTCATCTCTCAAGGAAGAATATAGATATGACTCTAGTTCTTATGAAATACTATTTTGTATTTTCTTGGGATTTAAACAGAGTTTCACGGAGGAGGGAAAAAGGGAGCTCTGGTCATAATCTGTGGGGAGTTGTGCTGCTAACTCAAAAGCCAGGCCTCTCTAGCAAAGTGAATCTACCAGTGGCCCTGCAAGAGAAAGATGGACAATCTCCTCTTGTGCAATTTACAGCCTCTGAAAACCCATTGGAATAAATAGTTTGAGTTGGTCATTAAACAAGTTATTTGCTTTCTATATGAGATGTCTCAGTGTGGTAAATTGAGAAATTGAATTTACTTCCTGCTAGAGTTTTATGTTATTAGCGATTTGGGAAACATGCTATTGCTTAGCCTTTCAGTTTTGTTTTATTATTTGTAAATCTTCACCTTAAAACTTAGCCAATGAAACAGGTGGTTTGATGTTTTGATGTAGTAAACAACTGCATGGTTTGTTAAATTAAGAATTATTTTTCTTTCTATTGCACTAATACCAGAGCAGGAGAGAACAAAGAGTTTAAATGGTTTTCTTTCTTGTTATAGTTCGCCCATTGAGCCGAGAGATCACAATGAGCCAGGCATACCAGAATATGTGTGCTGGAATGTTTAAGGTAAGTTGTTGAAAATTAGCTTCTTTTTGCTCATTAACTATGTTGTTATTATGTAGCTTAATTTAAAATTAACTCTTCTGTGATTCTTTCTGGATTCTGATTGCACCTTTGTTTTACTTCCCACCTACTTGAACAGTCATTAATATATTCAGTAACTGAATGCTTACTGTGTGTCAGGTAACTTATGCTGAAGACTGTTGGTTACTAAGTCTAATTAAATGAGGTCCTTTCTTTTAAGTGTCTAGTTCATAATAGGCAAGACTCAAAAAATAACCCCTCCCAAACACATAAACTCAGTGCCATTTAGTCAGAGCTGACCCATAGCTGAGCCTCCTATGGAATTTCAAAGGCTATCAGTCTCATGGGAGGAGAGTACCTGTTTTTGGGTTGGCAGTGCACCACTTTACTAGGCCACCAGAGCTCACAATAACCATCATATTTGAGTCCATCAGTGCAGCCAACCTCTTCCTTTCCAGCCCTCATCACCAAACATGATGCCCTCCTCCAGCAAAAATTATACCCTCCAGCAGTTGATCCATCCTGACTACTTGTCTGTCCAAACGAGTAGGACACTCTTGTGTCTGTTGATATCTGTAATTTTTGGAAGTATTTTACCAAGTTTTTCTTCCAGTCTCTTTTCATCTGAAAGCTCTACTGTAGGCTGGCCACAGTGGATGTCTATGAAAGAGTGTAGGCATCATGAGGATGACTGGGTCTGTCATCTGTTCACTCCCCAAAGGGGAACTATCCCCATCAACAACTTCCACAGTATAGACCCAATTCCTATAACGTTAGACATGGTCTTCCACTGTCCTACACCTACTAATACTAATTTCACTACCAGTCTTACTGCTTTACTGGGTCAGAAATCTTTTGCAGTGATCATACAGATCTTACAGAACCTTACTAGAGGAGTATGGACCTTATCAAGGAAGTTAACAAGCTACAGGTCAGGTTGATAGTAGGATACTGCCCCTCGGACAGTCCCAAAGTGCTGCTAAAATGTGTTCACAGTTTCCGTGACCTTCAGCCAGATGGCTTAGTTTGGAATTACAGAGTTTCCCTAGTCCTGGCAGTTACATTCTCTTGATCCTCCAGCAAGGTTGGGTGAAGGCCCCTGGCTCTGCCTGCATAGAGCAACAGTCCCAAGTCAGCTTTGTCATACTGGTCTCTGATTCTCTACTGAGGCTATTGCTGCTCTCCTGTAAGTCCTGGATTCTCTACTGAGGCTATTGCTGCTCTCCTGTAAGTCCTGGGCAGGGGTCTCAGACTGAAGAATGCATACCGCATTCCTGATTGTACTTCTCTTCTTGCTGGTAGTGGTTACTCTGTTCTATTGCTGAACCTGCTTAATTTAAACCTCACAGGATGGCAAAACTAGCCAAGCCCATTTCAAATAGATTAACACATCTTCTTTCATATGCCTGGCTTGCCCTGTGGCAGTCACAGTTGTTGGCTATGAAAATCACTGTGAAACCTGAACCCTTAACACCATAGTGACCCTCTAGTTTTTAATACTAGCAACATAGCTTCCAACATCGTATTAATGAGCAAAATCTACCGTACAACAAACTGATAGGCAAGATATGGGAAAATAGTAATATAGTAATTTGGTAAACAGTAGAACCTGAAAAATGTTTAAGAGATGGCATGCACAATAAACATTCTAGCAAGCCATTTTTCTCTTCTATTTGTGAGTCATGATTGTATTGTTGTTCTGGACCATCCAGTTAGAACCTGCACACTAACCCTCCAGCATGTTTAAACAGGCAGTAAATCACATGGGAAGAGATTGCCCATCTTTCTCCCATGGGGCACCTATTGGATTTGAATTGCATACCTTTGCATTGGCAGCACAATTCCTTACCACTAGGCCACCAGAGCTCCCTTTAGCTACATAAATGGCTGGTTTTTTGATTGCTGGTCTGTTAAAATGAAGATAAACACGTGTTCATTGATGTCATCTCTTTCTTATTCTCTTTTCCTTCTTTAGACTATGGTAGCGTTTGACATGGATGGCAAAGTTCGGAAACCCAAGTTTGAGCTTGATAGTGAACAAGTTCGATATGAACACAGGTTTGCTCCTTTCAACAGTGTAATGACACCACCACCTGTGCACTATCTACAATTCAAGGTTAGCCTATTCATTGACATAGTTGTGAAACTGTTATATCTCAGTGTTCTTTCACATGGGCTGTTTACAGCTAGACATTTCTTTAAATGAGTCTAATATTTACTTGGAAAAATAGAACAAGAAGCTATGTGAATAGTATAGAGATGATTTGACTTTGTTAGATGTTCCTATAGCATTTTAACAGATCTATCCATTTTAACAGATCTATCAAACCTTATAGTAAATATTGAAGATATATGTGTTTAATAGAAGCTAGGTCATGAGGGTTGCAGATTGAATATAACATGGGAGAGAAAAGGTATGCTGAATTTTCGTTTAACATATATGGATGCAGACCAGTGTATAATTCTTAGATAATTAAAGATTATTTTAGAGTTTTTCTGTATTGAACATGTTTCTAATAATATAAATTCCTTTTTTTTTTTTTTAAGGAAATGTCTGACCTCAATAAATACAGTCCTCCTCCTCAGCCTCCAGAACTATATGTGGCAGCCAGCAAGCACTTTCAGCAGGCAAAAATGATACTGGAAAATATGCCAAATCCAGACCCTGAGGTAAGACTGGATTCACAATAATGTTTAGGGGGGGAAAAAATCATTTGATAGGAAATAACAGCACTTTCTTCTTAATGAAAATTTAATTATACAGAAGTAGCATTAGTTAATGTATCCTCTTGTTTTTCTGCCAAGAATTTCAAATAGCTTTGCCCACCCACCCTCATCAAACTTAATATTGTTTTTATGATGGGGGTACTACAAAGAGAAATTAAGACTCAGGGCCATAAATTAAAAAGCCTAGAAATATGACATAGACTGATCCATAGCTCAAAGCATTATCATCTGTAGCTTTTTTATGAGAGAGATGGTGAGTCTATCCCACATGAATGTCAGAACCATCTCAGGAACAGGTTTGAGGCTTTGAACACTAATGAACGAAGGCCAGATGAGTTGTGGGAGGATATCAAGGGTATCATCCAGG
>NW_006400048.1:1857371-1858000 GCF_000299155.1 Elephantulus edwardii | reverse complement strand
GTTTAGGGCTGTTGTACATAGGGTCGCTATGAGTCGCAGGTGACTCGTTGGCACATAACAACAACAACAGCTTTTTTATTATTATGAAGGTTTATCTATAGTTCATTTATTAAGAAAATATAAACCTTAAGTCTGACCAGTAATCATAGGAAGTGAAAACAACTTTATTCCACTTGGTGATTTAAAATCAAAACAGTGTTTTTCTTTTTTAATTAATTTCAGTGAACATCTACAGAGATTTTGGAATTCCATTCATTCATGTTGCACTTTTCTCCCCGCCCACCCCACCCCCAGTTCTCTCTTCTCCCTGAAAAGCAAAAGAAAAACTCCTTTATTGGTATACAATCTTCCTGCACATCCCCACCCCCACCAGAGTATACTCCACTCTGCAACCCTCATTCCAGACTCTTACGATAATCATAATGCCCTAAAATATATTACTTTTAAACTGTTCTCTCCCTCACCGGCTTCAATGCTGTAAACATAATTTATCTAGTTTTTCTCAGTCTTACCCACACCCTAATGTCAGCCTCATTCTATAACAGTGTCACCAAACAGCACTTGTCCCTTTGTGACTGAGATGTTTCACTCAGCATAATGTCCTCCAGGGTCACCCATTTTGAATAATA
>NW_006400048.1:1830125-1856317 GCF_000299155.1 Elephantulus edwardii | reverse complement strand
GGCTTCTTTCCATTCCAAATGAAACTGGAGATTGCCTTTTCCATCTCGTTGAAGAATGGGATTGGTATTTGTATTGGGATTGCATTGAACATGTATATTGCCTTTGGTAGTATTGCCATTTTCACAATATTGAGTCTTCTATCCATGAGCAAGGGATATTCTTCCACTTCTCCAGGTCTCTTTCTGTTTCTTGTAGTTACGTTTTGTAATTTTCTTTGAATAGATCCTTTGTGCTTCTAGTTATATTTACTCCCAAATATTTTATCTTGTGATTAGCTATTGTAAAGGGTTATTGATTTTCTTAGCTCCAGCTCTGTATTCTGTGTGTCACTGTAGAGAAATCCAACTGATTTTTGTATGTTAATCTTGTATCCTGCTACTTTTCTGAATTGGTCAACTGTGTTTAATAGTTTTCTTGCTGACTGAGTCTTTACGGTTTTCCAAGTACACTATCATGCTATCTGCATAGAGGGATAATTTTACCTCCTCTTTGCCAATTTGTATACCTTTCAGGTCTTTTTCTTGTCTTATTACTATCGCTAAGGCGTCCATTACAATATTGAATAAGAGAGGTGATCATGGGCATCCTTCCTAGTTCCTGTTCTCAAAGGGAATGCCTTTAATCTATCTCCATTGAGAACAATGTTGGCTCTCAGGCTTTCATAAATATTTCTTACCATATTGAAAAAATTCCCCTCTAGTCCTATTTTGTTGAGTGTTTTACTCAGGAAAGGGTGTTTTTGTTAAAGGCCTTTTCTGCATCAATTGATAGGATCACATGTTTCTTGTTCTTTGCTTTGTTAATATGATGAATTACATTAATTGTTTTTCTTATATTGAACCATCTTTGTGTACTTGTTATGAATCCCACTTGGTCATGATGGATTATTTCTTTGATGTATTCTTGGATTTTATTGGCCAATATTTTATTCAGGATTTTTCATCTATGTTCTTAAGAGATACTGGCCTATAGTTTTCTATTTTGGTGGTGTCCTTTCCTGCATTTGGTATCAAGGATATGTATGTTTGCTTCATAGAATGAGTCTGGGAGAATTGCATCTTTTTCTATTTTCTGAAATAGTTTATGTAGAATTCGTGACATTTCTTCTCTGAATGTTTGATAAAATTCACTTGTAAATCTATCTGGTCCAGAGCTGTTTTTTGGTTGGAAGTTGTTATATTACCTTTCCAATTTCTTCTTTTGTAATGGGTCTTTTCAGATGTTCAATTTAGGTTTGTGTCAGTTTAGGTAGGTTGTGCGTTTCTAAGTATTTGTCTATTTCTGCTAGGTTTTTATATTTGTTTGAGTATAGTTTTTCATAATATTCTAATGTTAGCTTTTTTATTTTAGTTGGTTCTGTTGTGATGTTGCCTGATTCATCTGTCATTCGGATTGTGTCTTCTTTTCTTTGGTGAGTTTTGCTAATGGTTTGTCGATTTTATTGACCTTTTCAAAGAACTAACTCCTAGTTATGTTGATAGTTTAAATTGGTTTTCAGTTTTCTATTTCATTTATCTCTGCTCTAATTTTTGTAATTTCAGTTATTTTAGAGGGTGTCAGGTTTTCTTGCTGTTCTTTTTCAATTTGTTGGAGATGTTGGGTTAGAGAGTCAATGATCAATTTTTCCTGCCTTTTGATGTGTTTGCTTATTGACCTCTGATTACTGCTTTGGCTGTTTCCCAGAGGTTTTGGTATGTAGTGTCTTCATTGTTATTTGTTTCAAGAAACTTTTTAATTTCATTTTTTATTTCTTCTTGTACCCAGTGGTGTTCAACCAAGTTGTTGTTCAGCTTCCAAATGTATGATTTTTTTTTCTCCTTTATTCACTTGTTATTAATTTCTAATTTTGTGGCGTTGTGATCTGAGAAGATACTTTGTATAATTTCTATGTTTTTGAATTTGTTGATGCTTGCCTTGTGACCTAGAATGTGATCTATTCTGGAGAATGTTCCATGCACATTGGAAAAGAAGGTATATTGTGCTTTTTTTGGGTGCATTAGCCTGTAAATATCTATGAGATCGAGTTGGTTAATTGTGTGGTTTAATTCTTATCTTTGTTGAGATTCTTTTTGGTAGTTCTGTCTTTTCTTGAAAGGGGTGTATTGAAGTCTCGAAGTACTATAGTAGTGTTGTCTGTCTCCTTTTTCAATTTTGTTAGTGTGTGTTTTATATATTTTGCAGGTCTTTCATTTGGTGCATAGATATTCAATATTGTTATATCCTGTTGTTTTCTTGATTCTTTGAGCATTATATAGTGACCTTCTTTGTCCTTTGTGATGGTTTTTGCATTGAAATTTGTTTTATCAAAGATTAGTATCGCTACTCCTGCTTTTTTTTGGTTGTCATTTGCTTGGTATCATTTTCCCCATCCTTTTTTTTAGTGTATCTTCATTTTTCAGATGTGTCTGTAGTAGACAACAGATTGTTGGATTTTTTTTTTTTTATCCAGTCTGCTACTCTTTTTCTCTTCAATGGTGCCTTTAAACCATTCACGGTCAGTTTAATTATTGAGAGGTAGGGTTTTATTGCTATCATTTTGTTCAATTCTTTTTGGTGTTGTTGCTAGTTACTTTGGTCCGTCCTGTTTTTTTCGTGGCATCTCTGTAAGAAGGACATCTCTCGGTGTTTCCTGTAAGGCTGGTCTTGTTTTTACAAACTCCCCTAGGTTCTGTATTTCTGGGAATATTTTGATCTTTTCTTCTTACTTGATGGACAGTTTTGCTAGGTACAGTATTCTTGGTTGAAAGTTGTGTTTGTTGAGTGTTCTGTATATGCCATTCCATTGTCTTCTTGCTTGCATGGTTTCTGCTGAGAAATCAGCATTTAATCTAGAACAGTGCTTCTGAAGACATTTTGATGTATTCTGCAGAACTTACCCACACCAAACCAAACCATTGCTGTCAAATTATACTGACTCGTATCAGCCTTCCTCCTGGTTTCTGAGGCAGTAAATCTTTACAGGAGGAGAATGTTCACCTCTCTTCTGTAGTGCAGCTAGATTCAAACTGCTGTACTCTCAGAGCTTCTCCACAGAACTTAACACTTAGAAAATAATTTGCAAATATACTTATTTTGTAGATAAAAGGTAATGCCGTTGGGGATACATACCTTGGGTATAGCTTCATTATAGGCTTAGTTTAGCAATACTGATTAAAAAACCACAAAACTTGGGCTCAGCGGTTGTGCTGCTTGGATTTATCTTATATATACATGGTCATTTGTGGGAAGTCACCATCATGATAGATGGAGAAGTTTGATGTCAGTGATTTCATCTTACCGGGTTCTACAGTCAGCATTCTTGGTGCCAGCAGTCAAGAAATCAAAAGAGTCCAGAGCAACTCACCTTCACAAAGGCTCTGTGTGTGGTGGCCCATATCACCCAGCCCAAGCCCTCCCTGCAACCAAGATGCCCAAGAAGAAAGTCAACTCAGCCATAGGGGTGGTGGAGGTGGAGCGCCAGAGGCGCTTAACGAGGTTGTAGCTAATCTGCTGGCAAACGTGGAAACGAAGCTCAAAAAGGCAGCAGGAGTGGAGCAAAGGGAGAACAGGCTGAAGTGCCCAATCAAGAAAATAAAGATTTACCTGCAGAAAATGGAAGGACAAAAAAAGAGAGAGAAGCAGGAGAGAAAGAAGCCAAGTCTGATTAATATTTGTCTACTATGTCTTATCAGTGGTCCTTGTATGCAGAGTTTCTATCAACTACTTTATAAATGCAAGATTTTCTGTAGCTCTAGAAACATTTTTAAGAAGAAGGAAATCCCACTTCATTTTCAACTGTAAATGATTTTTTTAAGAGATAAGAGCATTTGCTAGTGGTTTATTTTTTGGTACAACCAGAAAATGTAGACTGTTAAAATTGGGGGGGGGGGTATTGAGTGTCAGTCTGAGATTCCCTGGGAAAAGGGGACAGTTTTTGAACATTTTAAATTAAGTCTGTTTTCCATGTTTTTTTGACATATAATTTAGAACATTGTTTAGTAAAATAGTTTACCAACAGTTGAAGATACTGATACTTATTTCCTTCTTTGTGAAGATTTTCCTCCAAATTTAAAACTGGAAAGTAACTGGAATTTAGAAAAGAATTTTAAGTACATGGCTATTTAGATTTGTGGTACATATATTAAGAATTGTTGTACATAATATCACTGTACTGGCCCTTAAAAAACAAAATACCAACCATTAAAAAAAAAGAAACCAAAGGTGTTTCACATTGGGAAAATCTGTTGTCAGAGGCCTTTCCAAAATACTGAAGAGCAGTGTTGTCAGTTTAAAACACTAAGATGCACTTTATTCAGACCATTGTCTTATCAATCACTTTTGAATCTGAGAGCTGGACAGTGAATAATGATGGCTGAAGAAGAATGGATGCCTTTGAGTTGTGGTGTTAGAAAAGTACACAGAATATCCTATGGACTGCCAAAAGAACAGATATGTCTTGGAGGAAGTGCAAACAGGGTGCTCTTTAGAGGCAAGGATGGTGGTGAAACTTTGTCTCACTTATCTGGGTATGCTGTCAGGAGAGGCCAGTCCTTGGAAAAACATACCATGCTGGGAAAGGTGGAGGGTCAGAGAAGGAGAGGCAGACCCTCAACAAGATGCACAGGCAGGTGAGGCAGCAGCAGCATGGCCTTGAGCTGGGTTTCAACACATTAAATTTGAGATGTTTGTTGGATTATCCTGGTGGAGCTACCATCCAGGAGTTGGGATGTACTGTTCAAGCAAGAGAAGTCCTGAGTTTGTGTTGAGATATATTTTCAGAGAGGTCAATGGGGGGAGGCAGGGTGAATTTTTTTCATCAAGTTTTACATTATTCTCTTTTATAATATGTCAAGTATTCCAGTCTGTTGTCACTATGCATTTAGATGAAATCCTTTAGGTAAATGGTAAAACTATTAACACTTAGTGTATATTTCCCACCTTATAGGCATGGTTCTGAGTTTTTAATATATATTAATTAATTTAACCCTCATAGGAATTTTTTGCTAGATAGGATAGATACCTTGCCAGAAATTTACCAGCTAGCTAGAGACTATTTTGGCATTTGGAATTGGAAGTCTCACTCCTGAATCTGTACTCTTAGCCCTGTGCTAATAACACATAAATGACACATAGGAGAACTTTCAGGTTTTCTGAGTTGATTAAAATATAAGTCTAGAAAAAGAAGTGTGATTTTTAAAGTTTTTATTTGATGACATTTTAACATATGCAAAATCTAGTTAGTATCTATAAAGACTATTATTAGTATTAATTTTATTTTGATAGCTTAATGTTGCTCACTGTTTAGGTCAATAGAATATTAAAGGTGGCCAAACCCAACTTTGTGGTTATGAAGTTACTTGCAGGAGGACATAAAAAGGAATCTAAGGTGAGTGTATTGTAGAACAATAAATGACCTTAAATTACTAAAATTTTCACTTTTTTCCTAAATGAGGTACATAACTATTGTTATAAAAATGTTAAAATAGTCATTTAAAAATTTATAAAAGACTGCAGTTTGTCTTTAAAGTTACAGATGTTGTTGCTTTTCAAAGCCTGCCTTTCCCTTCTTTCTCTGTGTAAATAACAAAATAACGTTTTAGAAGATAGAACTGGGAAAGATGTTTATAAAATTATCTGCAGTTTGAGAAAGTGAATACTTCAAAAATAGGACTTTGTGTGTGTATGTGTGTGTGTGGCTCAGGGATGAGACTTGGGAGCCTTCCAGTCTTTACTCAGCATTACAGCACTAAGAGACCAGATGCTGAGGTTTTTTTGACAGCATTTGTCCATCTCTTCTGCATTGCTTTGTTCCCTCTTTCCTGTCTTTTGTCTGTCTTCCTTCTCTCCTGCTCTGCTTTACACATGATTCTCATTGGCATTGCTTAGTACTGACAGTGACACAGAACTAGTTAAGAGTTTCTGACCTATGATTTAATTGAACACTTTTCCTATAATCTAAGTCCACTTTCCCTTGCTTAGGGAGCTCTAGTGAGGTAGTCACTACCAACCCACAGGCAGAGCTTCTCTTTGGTTTGAATCCATCAGTAGTACCTTGGGTGGGAGATGGGCAGTCTCATCCCAGGCATACATATTTTGAAACCCCACTGGAGGATTGCTATGAGTTGGTTCCGACAGAGTTGTGTATCAATTCCTCAGTATATTTTCTAATAACTTTCAAAAACTGGAGATAAGAAGTTGGGTTTTGGCTCCTGATTAGTTTAATTGATATTTTATCTCTCTTGTGCAGCTGTTTCTCTAAAAACATGGGAAAGTAAAATTGAAAATGGGAACATGGGAAAGAAAAATTGTAAATAAGTGAATTTTCTGGTTTTCTTTACAGATTCCTCCTGAATTTGATTTCTCTGCTCACAAATATTTTCCCGTTGTGAAACTTGTTTAAGACTGAAAAATGGATCATAAAGGAGTGGAATCTAATTTCAGATTCTTCTCAGAGCATACATCAATCAGTTTTACCACATAACATGAAGTGAAATGGATTTCATGGATAACAGCTCATTAGAAGGAATTTTTAGTTTCACAGCTTTATATGATATAAATGAAAACTGCTGTTTTAAAGTGGTTTATTATGGTCCATAGATGAACTAGTCTTGTCAAATGCATATAGATGTTATATGGTTTTATTACAGATTTAATCATAAATCATTTTTCATGAACGATGGAGTGAAAATACTGTTTGTGAAAGTTAATAAATTTCATGACAAAAATGCACTTCTGCAGATGAGATACTGGGCCAGTCCTTTGATGTTAAGAACTACAGTCACATTCTTTCCTATTTGAGTAATTAAAAAACAGTTTTGAGTGCTTCCAAAAGAGGTTTTAGATCAAAGGCTTTTGGTAAAAATACATTTTAAAAGGGGGTTTTAGTGGTTCTTGTCCTATGAAGAAAGGTAGGTTTATGGGAAATGTGATTTTATAAGACTATAAATACCTTTAACATTCTTTAACTGTTACTTTTGCTATTTTTTTTTTTTAAATTCCATGTTTCATTTACTAGCAACATTAAAAAAACAGCAAATAAGTTTTTAAGGTCTAGGTTTAAGCATGCATGTTCCCTTTTATTCCCTCATATTCATTTTAACCTGTGAAACATTTTCAAATGAGGGGTCTATCCCTATGAATATGCTTTGACTTTGAAAAATTCACCAAAACCCACCTGTTCATATAAGTTCCCATAGCCAGCGCCCACTATCCTGTGCTTGTCTCTCTTGAATCTGGTCTGTTTTCTCATGCTGCCATAGCTGGCAGCTGTGCAGGCCTTCTCTTTTGCCTCGATAGCTGATAGCATTGTGAGCCACACATAGTAGGCCTTTGGTTGGCTTTTGTGGCTTGACCTAGACTAGCAACAATTATATACTTGATCTTTGGTAAACAGAAACCTTGAAGAAATAAAATGATAGGTTATATGGTATTGTGCTGAGCACATGTGCTACAAACAACATCAGTGTGATGGCTAATTCACCGGTCCTCAACCATGGACTTTTCAGTCAGCTTATGTGTATGCAAAAGTTGAATATATACAAGGAGAATCCAAGAGGAGATGTTGGATCCAAATTGTGGTTTTTGCAAATACTAAATAGACTATGGATGCCAGAAGAATGGCTGAGTCTTAGAAAAAATGAAAACACGGAATGCCCTTTTTAGAATGGGATCGCTTCATAATTAGGAAAGGCTATTTGCTGGGCCGAGAAGGCCTGTGAAAAGGAGGAAAACAATCTCAGTGAGACAGACTGGATTCTAGCATGCCAGTGACTCGTAAAGCCCAGGCCCAGGAAATGGCAGTTTCATTCTGTTGTGCAACCATATGATGGTTTTTCATTCAGCAACTAACAGGACAAGGACTGTTAAACAGTAACAAGAGGTCTGTGGTTCTGATGTGTAACACCTTTCTTGCTCACATGACATTGGAATTCTTTTTCTGGAAATAATTTTAAATAATTTATTCATAGCCCATATATCTAATTGGCTCTCCCGTGGTTGTGTACTGTCATGTTGGAACCAACCCCTAGTGGGTTATCCAGCGGTAAATTGCATGGGAAGAGACTGCAGTTGGTGAATGCATACCACATTCCTTTGGATTGACAGTACATATCCTTACCACTAGGCCACCAGAACTCCCTGGTTGAGTCCCTTAGTGTGAATCAATATTACTGAGCAGAGTCCTGGCTCAATGACATGCATTTCTCATCTGTATTTTAGGAGTGGCTCTTCCCGAGAACAAACTGTCCTTGTTACCTTACCCTTTTTGTCAAATGATAAGCAAAATCTTTATTATTGTAAATTACTGATAAAATTGCATGAACAGTTTGGAAATTGAGTTTATATTGAAAGGAGCTAGAAGAGAAAACTTCTGTAACATTGAAAATTAGTCTATCTAGGATCACATCTCTGGTCAAGTCAGTCTTGTGTTTTAATTTAGCAGCCAAGAAATATTTGCCAAGTATACAATCAGAATCTTTGTGAAAGGTAAACTAGTTTTAAAAAGAGATAGTCTCTCATTCAGCAGAGCATGTTTACTCTGGTTTGGAGAGTATAATTATTCTGAGGGATAAGAATTTTTTTAAAAAGCATTTATACCTACTGGTTAGAGCCACACTGTATAAAAAGGTCCTTACTTGGTGTTTGTGGTTTTCTAACAGATGAAAGCATGTTGTTTATCCTAACCAGAGATGCACCAGCTATTCTATTTTATCTATTTATTTAATGAGGAGGATTCCTAGTTAATTATGAATACATAAAGTCCAGCTTTCTAAAAGTAAAACAAAAAGTTCATGAAAAGATAAGTATTCCAAGTAATAATCACAGTTTATTTAAAGTTTTAAAAATTTACAAGGGACAGTGCATTAGTGTTCCTTCTGGGCTAAGAAACAGCACATAAACTTTAAAATCTATTAATAACTAGTCACTCACTGTCCTATTGTGGTCAAGTTGGAACCAACTTATAACAGGGTTTTGGGTTTCAGAGGCTGTATATTGCATGAGACGAGATTGCTCATCTTTCTCTCTTGGGGCAGCTGGTAGATTCAGACCACCAGAGGTGCAACCTTTGAGTCTGTGGCTAAATGGACTAGACCATGAGAACATCAATCCATTTTTCCAACATTGACACAAAAGCATTTTCGAAACAGAAACTAATCAAGTGAAAACAATTATCCCACAGTTCATAGAACCTTTTTTTTTAAAACTGATATTTATCCACCCCACCCCCACCCCTTCAATGAAAATCCTCAGTTTGAAAACAATTCAGTAGAGGTGGTAGAGGAAGCTCCTCTAACAATCACAGAACATAAACTGGTCTCCACCGAGAACCCATTAAGAGAGCCAAAGGATACAGTATCATGTGTCTCTTTAAAATATATTCAGTCTCCTAAGGCAGATCTTGCTGGAATGAAGCATCTTGGCTGGGGTAACCTAGTGCCATTGAAGGGGAACAGCACCTGCAAAGGAGCTCTTTGCTTGTTGAATGGGGAGATAGGAGTTGAAACAGGCTGGTCAATCCAACGAGTTCAGCAGCACAGACAGATCTCATCTGCGTGATAGTGACACCAAATCTCTACGTGATTGAAGAGACAGCTCAATGATTTGACAGAGGTTCTTAGATAACCAAGAAGAAGAAGAAAAACCCCACCACAATTGTGCCTTAACAGCAGCTGAGAAATTAGGATGTAAATCCATGGCCCACAGGTGCAAAGCCAGTGACCATTTCAAAGATCATGCAGTTGAAGAATACATCTTTTTGTCACCTTACACAGGTTGTCCCTTCCTGCACATGGACACACACACCCCACAGTAAGAATGAACAATGATAAGTATCTTTTTTTAAATAGGTCCAGAACACACCCACTGATTTCATCTGTAATTGGAGAAGCTTAACATGCCAAACAGCTCCATGAGAATGATGCATTTGGCCAAAGGGGAGCCGGGGAAAGGACAGGACATGCCACCATCACAGCAACGCTTAGCACAGCACAAAAAAATTCTCAGCAAGCCCCCACTGCGTTCAAATAAGAAACTCAATGTTGACAGCCATCAACCAGGTGTTTCAGCTTGGCTGACACTCAAGAGAAGGCTCTGACAACCCACTTTGTCACCAGAACTACCCTAGTCACTGCACTTTACATGACAACTATGAACAGCTCAGTGTTGTATGGTAGGGCAGGGTTCTGCAGCCAAAAGAACGTTGTCCTGTCCCCCAGTACCTTGCACCAGCTGCAGAAGAAGACCCAAGTCTTGTCCATTAGAATCTGGTTTTGCAACATTCTCTTGATCCCAAACAGTGCTTCCATCCAAGACAAGCCATCTGGCCCGTTTCATGCTAGCTGTGCCTCTGCCTGGAAGATTCCGCCCACCTCTGAGCAAGTGGGGACAACTCCACGGAAGGCCACTTAGAAAGTCCTGTACGTGAGGAACTCTTTCATTTTCTTGGGGATCGGCAGTGCCAGGACTTGGTACATGGTCGGGAAACTGCGGAGAACTTTCCAGCGTAAGTACTTCAGCAATGACAGGATCCTCGACTCCATCAGGAAATGGACATGGCCATCTCTGGTCCCTGTGGCGATTATGCCACTGTGTGGGAAAAAATGTGCAGCAGAGGCCGTTGGTCATGGGAGCAAATAAGATTAGTGTTTTCAGTTCCAGCGCCCAGATTCTGAGGAGTCTGTCATCTGTCACAGTGACAAGGTACAGACCTTCCAGGGAGAAGCACATGGACCTGAGTGAGCTGATGTGGACATCACTATTGGCCGTCAGGGCGTTCAGCTGTGTGTGGTGGAGGGATCTCAGCCTCTCACCAGTGTAGAGGTCACAAATGATCATGTTGGTGGTGTAAGACGTGGTGACAAGCAGGGCTGAGTCGGGAGAAGTCGTAAGAGACCACACTGCCCTTCTGGCCTTTGAGCTTCCAGATAATCGTGTCTGACATCATGCCCGAGAGGAAGACAGACTTCTCTCCAGCCACAGAACACAGCATGCAGCAGTCCAGGGAGAAGGAGCAGCAGTACACCCAACTGCAAGTGGTCCGGTAACACCTGGACATGTTTATTATGTCCCGCCAAGTCACGTGTGACTCCTAGTGACCCTATGTACAAGAGCCCTAAATGTCATTCTATCCTGTGCCAAACTGTCTCTGACAGAGTTATTCCCACCACCCCAATCACTGAATAGATCCATCTCATCAAGGCTCTTTCCTGGATGCTGTCCCTCCCTCCTTGCAACATGCCCAAAGTATGTCAGACGAAGCTTCAGAATCCTCGACTCTAAGGAGCAGATCAGCTACACCCACCTTTTCCAGGACAAATCTGTTCTAGCAGTCCATGGTGTATTAACTCTTCTCCAGCACCACCACTCAAAGGCATCAATTCTCTATCATCCCTAATCACTGTCCAGCTTTCCAGTGTATAGCATGCAATTGTGAAGACTATAGCTCGGATCAGGCACACCTTTTGTGTCCAGCCTGACATCCAGCTCTTAAGTACTTTGGAGAGGTCCCTGACAGCTGACTTTCCCAATGCAATTTGTCTCTTGACTTCCTGGCTGCTGGTACCAAGAGTGTTGACTGTGGAGCCAAGCAAACTAAAACTTAACTATCTCAATCTTCACTATCCATACTGATGCTGCCAGTTGGCCCAGTGGTGAGAATCTTTGTTTTCTTGATGTTGAGCTTCAATCCGCATTGAAGGTTGCAGTCCTTGGCCTTCTGCAGCAAGCGCTTCACGTCTTCCTTAGTTTCAGCAAGCAAGGTTGTGTTATTTGCTTAACACATGTTGCTGATTAATCTTCCACCAATCCTGATGCCACATTCCTCCTCGTTCAGCCCAGCATCTCAGATGATCTGTTCTGCATACAGACTGAAAAGGTCCGGAGACAGAATACATCCCTGGCAGACCCCCTTCCCAATTTTGAACCATGCAGTGTCTCCTTCTCTGTTCTGATGACTGCCTCTTGGTCCAAGTATAGGTTTTGCATAAGCACAGTCAAATGTTCTGGAACTCCCATTCTTCTCAGAGTCAGCCATGGCTTGTGATCCACACAGTCAATTGTCAGTGAAGCACAGATGGACATTCCTCTGGTACTCTGCTTTCTGCCAAGATCCATCAAACATTAGTTATAATATCCCTAGTACCATGACCTCTTCTAAATCCAGCCTGCACATCTGGCAGTTCTGTTGATGTGTTGAATTTGTTTACCATGTTTATTCAGGTCCCAGATGCGAAGGGTCTTATCCCGAGATGCAGAAACCAGGAAATGATTTCTTTTTCAAATTCCATTACACAGAAGTACTTGTGAAATCAGTTTGCTTACAAAGTCTCCACATACAGTCTTGTTTGCCCGAATAGGGAAAGTAAATGAACAATCCTGTCACTCTACACTCCTGTCCATTTGAGACTATAGAAGGAAGAAATGAAATGCTTCTAAAAGTAGGTTTTAATTTTAACGAAAATCATGCCAGTTTCATTTTGGATAAAAACCTAAGACCAAGGTTGGAGATTGATAGGCTCTCTAATGCTTGGCCACACAGGTTTATGTTGTCTTTTTTAAGAAATAAAAGCAAAATAGTCCCTACATCTCTTAATTCCTGTCTCCTGATTCCTGCCTGAGCTTACAAGAGGGCCAGTACTTGGCCCACTCGGAGAAGGAACCCCACGTACATAGCCTCTGCACAAAAAAATTAGGGGTGGGTTGTTTTTTTTTTTCTTTTTGGCTTATATTGACATGTAATCTCATTTTCCCAAAGTTTCTTAAGCGAATCTATCTTCAATCCACAATTTAGAAGCAGACTTCATTAAGGAACCCATGAGGACAAAGGGAGGTCTCTGAAAGTTTTAAGATCAGAGTACTTTTATTTCTCAGCAGTTCTTCACATTTAAACAGTATACCTAGAGGTTTTATTATTTGAGAAAGCAGGAGGATTTTTATCAACTCTTAAGACAAAAAGAGGGCTAGGAAAAGATTACATCCCTTTTCTGAGTGACAGGTTAAATATCAGTGATTTAGTATAGGAGGACACAACCTGCAGTATGGGCATATCTGGTGTATCTGCTGTGCCTGTCACTGCGCTCCCTCTTGAGAAGGGTGAGGATGAGGCACTGTAGTTCATTCTGCAGATGAAAGTGCATTTCAGTAGGTACCACTTCTGAGAGCTTCACTGAAACAAGGCAGCCCTGCCATCACCACCAGCACTGTGAATGATCGTCACTCCAAGTCTATTTGCAAAATTAACATTAACCTTTGTGTTTTATATGAGTTTTGTCATAAATTATTTTGCCACAGATAAATGTGTAAACTGAAAAAAACAACTTGTGTCTCATAATGTCCTTCTGGCTAACATCCCAACTGCCAGATCACATACCTGTGGAGTGGGTAGGTAGGGCTTGGTGAGAATGATCCCAGCATGCAGGGCTGGTGTTGCCTGTGGAACGAAGGCCACCCAGCTCCATCCCAGCACCCAGCCACCTGGCTACACCCTAAGCAGCCTGCAGCCATGGTTCAGTCTATAAACTATGGCAAGAGCCACACCACAATTGAGGCTCCAGCTTTCATTGCCTATCTGCCCATAGGTCAGTGTCTGCTGGAAGAAGCTGCCTAGGACTGATCCACTTGTCCTTAAAGGCTTTAAGTTCTAACTGGCAGGGGCAGCCAGTTGCATGGGAAAGTATGCAAACCACAAGTCTTCAGCTACTAACAGAGAACCAGAGCAGTTTGTGAAGGATGGCATTTAAATATGCGTGTAAGATACATACAAACATACTATAGGTGATCTAGTATTTACAAAATACCCTATTTCATAAGGTGGTGTGGACATTCAGTGATGCATACCTATATTACATTTCTAGACTATCCCAACTTGGAACACTTTTATAATAAAGTAGGCACCCATTTGCACACAGCAAACTCATCTTTACAGGGCTGTGCCACCCTCACTGGTGCAGGATGCCAGCACCATCTGCTAGGCCACTGTGGAGTTGAAGTTCAATGCGTTTGTCTCTGATTGGTAATGTGTACTTATTATGGAAGGTTTTGTTTTTCCTACACATGTTAAGCAAAACAGCATAGATCACAAACATTCAGACTCCCAAGTCACCAAAATCCCCCATTTGAACATTAAGGATGACAGAGGTATACAAGGATGACAAAGGTCTTAGAAATTCTCACACAAAAATGCTTTGTGCTTAAGACTTCTTGACACTGTTAGTAGTGATATTTTTATGACTAGTGATGCAGGCACTGTCAGCAATGAGTACACAAGAGAGCAGTCATTGTCCAGTGTTGACCAGCAGGCTTCCTTCTGCACCTGAGGTCACTTTGAGAAGAAGCTAGTGCACCTATCCAGAGCACAGCATGCCAAAGCAAGGACAATATTTGAAGAGACTGAGAAAGTGTGCTCTCTCAACGTCAGAAGGTAGATTCTTCCTACAGACCCTTTGTTGTCTTTTAAAGGAAGTTCTGTTCCAGAATAAGAAAGCACCACTGTTGCCGTACTTGAGTAGAATTTGTGTTCTATTTTGGTTTTGATGAAACGCCTAGTAGCGAGATACCTGGCAAATTTTAACATATTAGCCACATTTCAAAAATACCCACAAGAGAGTCTTAAAATACAATCACATTTTCCTTCCATAAAGTACATACTAAAACTCTAGAATAATCTTCTTTCGATGTATACGGACTACTTTGTGTGCTCAATTCCACATGAATATTTCATCATCAGCTCTGTTCAATCCTGAAGTGAAATTCCCCTTTAATTCAGAGTGTGATTTCTCTTTTCATGCTGATCAAGTAAATTTATGACGTCCCGTTTTTTATCTTCAGCATCAATAACTAAAAACGGAAAAGAAAAAAATACTTGTGCATTCAAATATTAAATAGCTGAAAAATATACCCCAGGCAGGCCCCAAATGGCATAGGTTTCTAGAGTTCATCATAAAGAGAAATGTACCTCAACATTAAAATTTGAATTCCTTAGCAAGACCGAGATAATAAGAATGTCTAGGTGGCCAAAAAATGTGCTATTTAGACAAAGCTAAGACATCTAAAATATTAACCCAAATGTAGATATTCCAGAGAGATAGAGAATGTCAAACATTTCTAAATTCAAAAAGGAAGAGACATTTTTCAAAGATATATTGACTGAGATTTCCCAGATACTAAATTAGTGTAGTACAATGTGAGCTGCAGACAAGTTCTCTTAATAGAAAAATCCAAGAATAGACCCAAATAAAAATAGCTAGAATTTGCTAAAGATGGCATCTCAAATCCCTAGCTTTGTGATGGAGGTGGGCCAAATGGGAAGCCCTTCAGACTGCAGCCATATACCTACATGACTTTGAATGACTTTTAGAGATCTGAATGTCAAATATGAAAGCAGACAATGATTCTGGAAGAATGACAGCAACAATGGCAGTTTTTAATATCTTAGAATCCTATTCAAAGCAATGAGACAAAACACAAAAAACCAGGCCACCAGCAAGCTCTGGTGGCCTAGTGGCAAGAAGCTGAACTGCAATCCCTGAGGTGCGCAGTTCAAATCCACCAGAAGCTCTGCTGGAAAAGGAGGAACAATCTTCTCCTGTACCAGTCAGATCTGATTTGACGGTACACACACACAAATAATAATTAAAATAAAAACCACAAAAACTAGACATTTATAACAAAAGTGGAGGCCCAGAAATCATTCAGTCAAAACACAAAGCAGTTTAAGAATCAAAATTATGAAGGCATCTGTGGAAAGAGAAAACACAAATGTACACAAATGCAGCCAACAATCCCAGAACAAGGACATACCAGGAAGCATGCTGGCCTCACCAGGGCAGGCACCCCACCAGGGCAGGCATCCCACCAGGGCAGGCACCCCACAAGGGCTGCCTGCATGTTTCAGATTCTGCCTCACTTTTATCCAATAATATCCCAGTTTTTCCGTGTCTATCCTTGACCCTGGTAGCTTCTCACGAGTGTCCACTGTGAAGACCAGAAGAGCTTGCAAAGTTCTACCCCATAGACTCCTGACACTCATCTGCAGGGCTCCTCTCCAGGTAGAGCCCCAGACAGAAAGACTGTTGGGTGAACAGTGGAGCCTGAGCAGGGCAAGGACAGCAAAATAATGAAAGGTTCAGAAAAAAGTGAGGGGGGAACCACTGCTTCTTCCAAGACCCAAAGAGTTAGATGGTAATGAGCTGACCTCTGACCAGACACAATAGAAGATCCTCAAGGAAATGCAAGAAAAATGTAGAACAGAATCCAAACTCCTAAAAAAAGCAAGACTCCTCAACACAACCTCTCAATGGAAATAGGAGCTATCTTTGGAGATCACTTCTCAGCCAACTAATAGAATGACTTAACATAAACATTACCAAGAGAGGGTGGGACCAGGCTGCTCCTTGGAGGCAAGGATTCTGAAGCTTTGTCTGATATAGTTTGGGCATGTTGCAAGGTAGGACCAGTCCTTGGAGAGGAATGTCATGCTTGGGAGGGTGGAGGGACAGCGCAGGAGAGGAAGACCCTTGATGAGATGGATTGACTCACTGACTGGGGTAATGGAGGTAGGTGTGTCAGAGACAATAAGGTTGGCCTAGGATAGAGGGCTGTTGTACATAGGGTTGCTATGAGTTGGAGGCGACCCAACGACACATAACAACAACAACGAGTAATATGAGTAATAAGTTCCCCTGAGCAATGAATTTGGTGAAAGCAGAAGCTAGATCAATGGAAGCACCAAGGAAAGAACAGGAATGCTGATTTAAAAAAAAAAAAATTAAATTCAACCAATGTCACAGAATGATGTGTATAAACTGTAAAGGGGAGCAGTTTAAAATTTTTTTAATTTCATTTAAAAAGTAGAAAACTTCCACTGTCACAGAAGAGGCAATTTGCCCTGCAAAAGAAATGAGGCTCATCAGATAGAAGTAAATGCCTGAGTTCACAGTATGTCCTAAACGGTCACCTTCGGGTGTTAAAAGGAAAATGGATCATTGAGGAAAACTGGTAAACAGGATTGAGTACTGATACTGCAGGTGTCAGACAACAGACATGTGGAAGTATCTAAAAATATTCCAGTTAATAAGTGATAAAATTACTATTGTATGGGTTTTTGTTGTCACTAAAACAGTTCCAATTCATATGCAGAGCAGAACTGCTCCATAGGGTATTCACAACTGTGACTTTCCAAGCAGATCACCAGGCATGTCATTCAAGGCCCCTCTGGGTAGGTTCAAAGCACAACTTTTAGCTAACAGTTAAGCATTTAATCATGTGCAGGACCTGGCAGGTCTTCAACAGAAAGTCACTGAACATCAACTACTGCTAGCATCACAGGAAGAAGCTGCCTGGCAGCTGTATGTGTCTCTGAAAGAATACCGGGGAGCTGTGGTGGCCTCATGGGTAAGGAGTTATGCTACCAACCCAAAGGTTCAAATCTACCTGTGACTTCATGGGAGAAAAAGGGCATTCTCCTCCCAACAGATCAGAGCTTCTGAAAACCGTCTAGAGAGTCAGCTGATTCATTTCAGACTTGATAGTAATGAGAGAGCAGAAGAAAGAATATACTACAACCAAGGGCTTGAGTCCAAACCTCAATCTGATCAAACCTTTGAATCCAGATGCTGATGTACAGAAAGATGAGGGACATGCTCAACACTGCACCGTGGACATGATTTACAGTATCCAGACTGGGGATGTCTACCAGTCAAATTGTTTCTTAAATGACTTTGAAGAATGGAGGGAAAGGGAACCTTTCAGACTGGAGAACTTAAAAACATTGATTTAAAAGGAAAAGAATGGATAGATGGTGAACACTGACAGTGCAGTAGGTGAAGGGAATGGAAGATTCCTCAGATAGTCCATATGCAGGACAAAACAAGCCTTACAAAGTGAACTAGAGGAGGGAGGAAAATGTGTAATGAATGAAAACCTATCATTTCTGCAAATTTTGACTAAACTCAGTTTTGTTAAATCAAATTTAAGAAAACTTGCAAGACCAGAATGTCAAATAGAAGACCCTTTTGAGTGAGAAACTCATAAAGCAGCATAAGGAAGTGACTGCTACAAAGGTCAAGGTGGAGGCTATTACTGGAAGTGACGGAGGATGCTGGCATTGGAACAGGGACACAGAAGGGTCCCTGGAGTGGCTGGTCAAATTGGATTTCTTGACTGGAGGCAGGCACCTGTTAACTCATTTCTCTGTGTGGCTTTCTAAAGCTGTGGTGTGTTTTTAAAAGAATAGCAGATAAAAACTTAAAGCATTCAAAATCAAGACAAAAATACAGTGGGATTTCTTTAAATGGATACAATGGAAACCTTTCTAACTATGATTCGATATCCAGAATCAATAAATGACTTTTCTTGTTAAAGTTTGCATGGAAAAAGTACCATACTGTGAGGGAGCTCTGGTGGCCTAGTGGCAGGAAACGTCATTGCAATCCCAGAGGTGCACTGTTCAAATCCACCAGATGCTCTGCTGGAAAGGAGGGACAATCTCCTTCTGTATCAGTCAGATCTGATTTGACAGTACATATACAAAAATAATAAAATAAATTTTTTTTAAAAAGTACCATACTGTAAGGATGTGTTTGCAACTTCTGTCACTGAGCCATTCTCACTAACACAAAAAGCAGCTTTGAAAAGTGTAGAAAGAAAACAAGATCCAATAAAAGGATTCAGTGGGTGGGGAGTGGGGAGTTTGACTTAGCTGTGTCGAGAGAACAGAAAAGTCACCACTTTGTAACCCCCTAGTAATGAAATGTGGGCCAGCCTCCTCAATGGATGGTAGAGCATCATTCTCCCAGAATACCAAACACAAAGAGAAGCTGTCCCTTTGCAACAGAGCCCTGGCATCAGATTTGGAGTCCCCTACAGCAAAGCTACAGGCCACTATGTGCATCCTTGTGTGAGACAAAAGGAGCATATGTCAGCTTGAAAAAAACGTACAATCTAAATTAAATGGAATCTAAACATGGAAGCAAACACAGTCTAGAATAGGCGTTCATTTAAAAGGCACTGGGCTCTCCAGGAACTCAACATACTAATAACAATAATGCAAAGTACACCTATAAAAATTTTGAGGAAGCTCTGTGCAGACTGGAACACCTTGACTGATGGAGAGTGACTGGGTAGTCAGCAGCTAGTCATCTTGCTGAGAAGCCCCTAAATCTCTATGTGTGTGTTCGGTATGGAGGGAATCCTCCACCAATAATAATCTTAGGGCTTAAACCTGCTGAGTAAGGTATTTCGAAAATATCTTTAGCATTTTGGACCTCACCCTTCTCTCTCTACCACCCGTATTTTTCCAGGCTTCCAACGGGGGGAAAAAAAAGTTTCTTTAAGCAATCAATAACCTACAGTATTATTCATGGGGTTCACTGTACTGAATAGGGAAGAGCCAGAAAAGACACAAAGCAGCACAGGACAGTGAGCCCACCACACATTTACCATTTAGGCCTTCCTCATTCCTGACAAGCTCCACCTGCTTGTCCCCTTCAGATTCTGCTTCATTTTCATCCATGTTGTAGTCATCTCCTCCCAGTTTTTGCTTGTTTCTCCCTGTAAAATTGGCTAAGATAAAGAAAACATAAGCTACACTTCTCACTTTACGCTACCAATAACAGGGCCTGGGCATGGGGACTTATCACTCAACCCTCTTTCCTTCCCTCTGCTGGTAGGAATGCTTGCATGCCCTGCCTCAGCTCTATTCAAGTCAAATAAGGCCCTGGGAGTGGGGAGGGGCAGCCGGACTGCTGACAGGAAAGGGGAAAATGAAACCAAAAATTCAATTTTTAAGAGGTGAACACAAAGAGGTACTTAGGAAACAACAGGCTTCTAATTACCAATGACATTTCAAAAGGACTTATTGCTCCCAGGGAAAGAAATGGTCACTATTGTTAATGAAAAAACAAACCCATCATTATACAGAATTAGATCAGTTACAGCTAGTCACCCCAACTCAAAAAGAAGTACAGGGTAAAATGCATTTCACAAGTATATTTAAATTGTTGTTGTTATTAAGTGCCACCGAGTCGCTTGCTACTCATAGCAACCCTATGTACAACAGCCCTAAACTCTGTTCTGTCCTGTGCCAATCTCACTGTCTCTGACACACTCATCCCGATTACCCCAGTCACCAAATCAATCCATCTTCTAGACATAAATGTGCCTGCATATAGGCAGGTAAAGAAAAATTTTAAAAAGGCATTGCTGGAAGTGAGCTCTGAGTATATTTCTCTGTGCCATCTGAGGGGACAGAGAATACAGTCTGTGTGCCTGCAGGGCTGTTCCACAAGGAGCCAGGGACCACAGGAGCCATGCTCCAGGTGGGGCTGACACAGTGCAGCTTTCTGACCAGGACTGTGGGGAACATGGTCCTTAGAAGGAGAGCTGCAGATGGAACATGCATGTGTGAAGAAATGAGCACATGGGTGCCCTTTTAATGGCTCCTGGTTCAGTTAGGACCTATGCTTTCATATTCTGGGGAATCAGACACCTCCCAGGGTATATTCTGTGGATCTCAGTATCCTGCCTCTCTTTAAAAAGTCAACTAACCAGAAAAGTGTATTCACATGTCGTTTTCCTCATAATACCCATTTCCTTGCCCACTCCCCAGGCAGGCAGGCCTCTTTGGGCACAGCAGATACCACCTGAGCAGAGGCCTGGGCCCACTCATCTGAACATCTGCCACCTAATGTCTCCTTAACTTCCAGTTAACAATATTTCTGAACCTCAAAGTGCCAGATTGTGGAATGTTCCTCTTTCCTGCCAGGAACAAACAGAAACAACCAAACTGTGAGCTGAGTTCATGGGGATCCTGTGGTGTCAGGATGGTGGCCAGCACTGCCAACAGGGTGCCCCTGGGCAGCAGAGCCTCTACTCACCTCGCTCCTCCGTTCCAGGTTCCTCATCCTCCATGCCCTCGCCAATGACCAGCTGGTCCCGCTCAGGGTCCTCAGTTTCTGCATTTTCCTGGCTTGCTAACAGGACAGCTGGCACCTGTGGCGTCTGGCCAAGCTGTCTGGCATCCCCGGCACCCCTTCCCTCTGCGAGCTTGTAGTCTTCGGCGGCCAGGTCCTGTGGCAGTCCCATACTGACCCTCTGTCCTTCCTCCTTGCTGACCATCTTAATCTCATTGGTTTCATCTGTACAGAACACCATTTAGCTGTGACCTCAGAGGCATTTCATTTAAATTCAAAGCAAACAATGTGTGCCACTCAATTCCAGCAGCAGAGAGAACCCCGGGTTGTAGGGAGCACAGTGACTGGGAAGAGTTTTGCAAGCTCTGGCCTCTATGTCTTAGTCATCTTCAAACCATGAGCCAGAGAAGACACTGGGGGAAATCTCAGTGGCAGTGACAGGCTAAGTGAAGGAAAAGTGTACGGCCATGTTTATCTGACTATGAAGAATATCAACTCTCCCACTGATTGCCAAAAGAGGAAACAGGTCTGTTTGGGAAGAAGTGGAGCCAGAATGCTCTTTTGAACTGAAGTGTAACTTCATCTCATGTGCTTTGGACATGTTGTCAGGACGGTCAGTCCTTGGCAAAGGACATTATGATTGGTAAAGTAGAGGGGTAGTTAAAAAGAGAAAGACCCTCGAGGAGCTGGACTGACATTGTGGTTGCAACAATGGGCTCAAGCTCACAGTAGAGACTATGAGAGTGGACAGCACCAGGAAGGGACACAAGGTTGCTATGAGTCCTAGTAACCACAAGAGCACCTAACAATAACAGCACGTGATACCAGTACTGGGGGTCAAGCTGTGACACTCTACAGCAACCCCCACTGCCTCCAAGTGGCAGCTGTCCATGATTTAGCCCCTGCTCCTCAATTCTATCAATGTTCCAAAACAGGGGACAGCCTAGACACTGTGTTACACAGCACTCAGAGGCATCAGGAAGACAAAGACAGCCCTTCAACTACAAATCCAGGTGCCTAGAGACTCTCCCTGGTCAGCTGCCATCAGCATTTCGCTTGCTGGCTTCCTCAAGGATGCCCTTCTTGCTTGTACACAGAGTGGACACCATGAACCCTGCTACCATTCAATGAGGCTCTGGAGAGGACACACCAGTGGTGTCTGGCCTAAGCTTACCCTTCTCACCTTGTCTCTTCAAATCCAAAGCTGTTTTGGTGGTCGGGGCTGGCGTCTGCCATTCAGGGTTGCTGAGAGTGCTGCCTCTCCTTTCGGGCACCTCTGCCTGCGGCAGGCCCACTTCTTGCACTCTGGGCTGAGGCTCGCTGAAGGCCTGGAGCTGAAACAAGATAAACACCACAAAACACAACAATCATCCCATCCACCTGACAAATGAGAACAGAAAATCTGAGAAATGCCATGATCTGTCCTTGATAGTGCAGTACTGACTGCTAACCAAAAGTTTGGTGGCTCAAGTCCACTCTGCTGGAAGAAAATGTGTCACTCTACATTCATAAACCTTCACAGCCTTGGAGCCCCTACAGGGCAATTCTACTCTATCCCAAAGCATCTATGAGTCAGAACTGACTTAATGGCAATAGGTGGTGATGGAAGGTCCCTGTCATACCCTAGTTCATAACATAGGCAGAGCTTGCATCAAAAACGTTGGGGTTGAGTCAAGATACCCTGGAAGGTACTTTCAATGACAAACAGAAGAATAAGGAAGGGATCAAGAGAACAGGTGACGTAAGCACCACCACAGACCAAAGAGGCCCCAGACAAGACCCAACAGGAGCACAGCACACACTTTCCAGGTGCACATGTCTGCTCTCCTGGGTGGCTGGCTGAAGTAATTTAAGCTATGCTCTCCACTCATAACAGAATGAAACTGGAGAGAGTCACAAAAACATGGAAATTAAATAGCACACTCCTAACTAACCAACAGGGAGGTAAAAATCTACACTGCCAACCCAAAGGCTCTTGGTTCTAATCCATCAGATGCTCTGTGGAAGAAATATAGGTAATCTCTCCCTTTTTGATTTACTGCCCCTGAAAACCTGATGGAGGGTCAGCTATGGGTCAGTTCCTACTCAATGGTACACAACAACAAACATTTATGTTAAAAAATAAGATGTCAAATTACAAACCTAAACTTCCACCTTAATATACTGAAGCCAGCATAATTAAAGAAGACATAATGATTTGAAAACAACTTAATGATACTGAGATTGGAATACAAAACAAAGATAATTAAGGAGTTTTTTTTAAAGATAAACAAAATTTATATACTTTCAACTAGATTAACCAATGATTTTAATAAAACAAAAGGGCATCACTAACAATCTTACTTATTATGAACTATATGTCAACAAGTTAGGTAAGTAACATGGATAAACTTCTAGAAAGACACAAATTACAAAAATAGCTCAAGAAGGGGAAAAAAACAACAAAACCCAGAAAATCTAAGTAGACAAGAAATAGTCTATCTAACAACAATGTAATATAGAGGTTTTTCCTAAATGGTATTAAGAGAAAAGGAGACACAGGTAAAAGAATAGAGGCAGATCCCACATCACATCACATCACATCACATCACATCACATCACATCACATATGATGATTAACTTGAGATGGATCACAGGCATAAATTATAGTAGGAAAACTGTAAAATTTAGAAGCAAACATGGAGATGAGTCTTTGTGACCGAGGATTAGGAAAACAATATATATGGCACAAAGAGTGAAAGATAAAACCAGGCTTCACCCAAATTAAAAATATTTGCAAATCTCATATCTATATCTATCTATCTATCTATCTATCTATCTATCTATCTATCTATCTAATGAAAACTCAAACTGATTGTTGTCATATTGTAACTGACTGACAGCTGACCTTGAAGTGAGTTTTCTGAGGCTGTGAATTATTCCGGTCAGATTGCTCACCCTTCTCACTCAGAGCCACTAGTGGATTGTAACTGCCAGAGAGGTGCAGCCTTTGTGTTAGCATATCTCTCCTGACTATGCCACTAAAGCTCTCCCACACATATACCCATATATCGCAAAGAAATCAATGCATATATCCACATAAACACATATACAATTTTTTATGTTATCATTATTCTACCAAAAGGCAGAAATAATTCAAACATTCACGACTGTTGAGCAAAAATATGAATACATACATATGAATGCATAATATGAGGCAAAGTATGAATGTATAAACAAAAGTGGTATATCCCTACAACGGAATATTATTGGGGGGGTAGAATAAAGTCCGAAGTATGCATCAATATGGACAAACCATAAAAATATTATGCTATGAAGGACCTGAAGTGCTTGCTGTGGAAGGTCATGGACTGCAGTCAGTATGGATTGAGGCTCAATATCAAGAAAACAAAGATTCTACTGGGCCGATTGGCAACATCATGATGGATGGTGAAGAGATTGAGATGGTCCACAGTTTTAGTTTGTTTGGCTCCACAGTCAACAATCTTGGCACCAGCAGCCAGGAAATTAAAAGATGTATTGCGATGCGAAAGTCTGCGGTTACAGACCGCTCTAAAGTACTGCAGGGCAACAATGTCAGCCTGGAGACTAAGGTGTGCCTGATACAGGCCATGGTCTTTGCAATCACTTGCTATGCATCAGAGAGCTGGACAATGACTAGAGATGACAGAAGGAGAATTGATGCCTTTGAGCTGTGGTGCTGGAGAAGAGTACTGAATATACCATGGACTGCTAAGAAAACGAATGGGTTTTTCCTGGAGGTGGTGAAATCAGGCTGCTCCTTGGAGGCAAGGATTCTGAAGCTTCATCTGACATATTTTGGATATGTTGCAAAGAGTCCTTGGAGAAGGATATTATGCTTGGGAGGGTGAAGGGACAGCACAGGAGAAGAAGACCCTCGATGAGATGGATTGATTCAATGGCTGGGCCAATGAAGGTAGTTGTGTCAGAGATAGTGAGATTGGCACAGGATAGGGCAGAGTTTAGAGCTGTTGTACATAGGGTCGTTATGAGTCGCAGACAACTCAACAGCACATTAACAACAACAACAATAACAGTTAAAAAAAAAAAAAGAGCCCAGCAACAAAAGACTCCATATTTTATGATTCCATGTATCTAAAATGTGTGGGGCAGGCACATCTATCATAAGGTCGATCAGCAGCTACTATGGCTGGGAAGAGACTGCTATGGGACGGGATTACCCACTAAAGTGGACAGGGCTGCTTTCTGGAATGATGAAAATGGGTTATGGTGACCTCACAATTTTGAAAATACACTAACTCATTGAACTGTAAGACTTATGTGGTGACTTATAAGGTATGTGGATTCTAACTCAATAAAATTGCACCATTTTCTTTAAAAAAACAATCTTCCAGATATTCTTTCATGGGCAGTTTCATGGACTCCACCTTTCCATGGGAGGTGTGGTAGGTGATGTGGCCTGCCCTACCACTACCCATCTTCTTAACCACCTATCTCCAAAATACCAGGAAGCTACTCCAGAAGACTCGAGCTTTACACAAAACAATCACCCTTGTGATTGTGAATAATGCTGCTATGAACATTGGTGTACAAGTCTCTGTGCCTCAGTTCTTATTTACTCGAGGTATATTCCAAGCAGTGGAATAGCTGAGTCATATGGAATTTCTATGTTTAACATTCTGAGGAAAAACTTTCCAGGGTGGTTGTACTAAGAGTTCTTGTCTTGCCACATCCTCTCCAACAATACTTGCTTTCTCGTTAAACTTTGTCATTGCTACTGGAGTGAGATGGTATCAGCATTATTCACCACAAGAACATGGAAACAGCCCGAATGTCCAATCACAATTAAATGGATTTAGAAATTATGGTACATTCACACGATGGAACACTATGCAGCATGCAGGAGGTATCCTTTTGGCAGAGCAAATTCACCAGTGATTCTTCAAAAAAAGAGATGGTACGACCACTCTGGAAGGCAGTTTGGCATTTCATCAGAAGGCTGAACATAGTAATTCCATATGACTCAGCTATTCCACTGCTTGGAATATGTTGTTGTTGTTATGTGCCGCCAAGTCGCAACTCATAGCGATCCTATGTACAAGAGCCCCAAACTCTGCTCTGTCCTATGCCAATAGCACTGTCTCTGATACACCCATCCTGATTACCCCAGTCACGGAATCAATCCATCTCAAAGAGAGCCTTCCCCTCCTGCACTGTCCCTCCACCCTCCCAAGCATAATACCCCTCTCCAAGGACCGGTCCCACTTTACAGCATGTCCAAAGTATGTTAGATGAGGCCTCAGAATCTTTGCCTTCAAGTAGTC
>NW_006400048.1:1823962-1824755 GCF_000299155.1 Elephantulus edwardii | reverse complement strand
GAATAGTGCAACAATGAATGAGTGGAAGCCCAAAATCTCTGTAAATGTTTATGAAAATTAATAAAATATAATTATAGAAAAAAAAAGAAAAGAAAGCAGCAATTTATATTGGTCACTACAACAAAACTATAGTAAAGTCTTTTCTACAAAGAAATAACTCAAGATTATCATTTGTAAAGCTACATATATATCACTATTATTGTTCTAGGTACCATCAATTATGAATCCCAGTGACCCTACAAACAACGGCTTACAACTCTGCCAGATCCTTCACCTTTCTCAAAATCTCTAGTCTGTTCAGGCCCAGTGTTATAGTCACTGCACCCATCCATCTCATCAAAGATCTTCCTCTCTTCCACTGACCCTCAGGTCTTTTTAAAGAACTGGCCTCTCCTGACAACATGCCCAGAATATGTGGGATGAAGTCTCATAATTTTTGCTTCTTAGGAGCACTCTGGCTGTAATTCTACCAAGACAGATCTGGTTTGTTGGTCGTCCCTGCCAATACTCTTTGTCAACATCATAATTAAAGGCATCAACTCTTCTTAAGTCTTCCTTACTAACTGTCCAAATTTCACATACATATGAACTAACTGAAAATGTCATGGTTTTGTCAGGCACATCTTAGTCTTTAAACTGGCATCCTTGCTCTGTAGCACTTTAATAGCAGATTTTCTGAGTGCAACACGTGTTTTGATTTCTTTTTTTTAAATTTTATTAGTTTTAATGAACATTTACAGAGATTTTGGGTTTTCATTCATTCATTGTTGCACCGCTTTCTCCACCCTCCTCC
>NW_006400048.1:1819403-1823862 GCF_000299155.1 Elephantulus edwardii | reverse complement strand
CTGGGATTCCCATTCTTCTCAGAGTCAGCCACAGTTTGTTATGATCCACACAGTCAAATGCCTTTGCACAATCAATGAAACACAGATAGACATTTCTCTGGTGCTCCCTGCTTTCAGCTAAGATCCATCTAAGATTAGCTACAATATCCATAGTACCACGACCCCTTCTAAACCCAGCCTGGAATATACTCTGAGAAAATAATAACTGAGGCACAAATGGAGACTTGTACACCAATGTTCATAGCAGCATTATTCCCTATTGTAAGAACATGGAAACAACACAAATGTCCAACCACAATAGAATGGAATGAGAAATTATGGTACATTCACACAATGGATTATTACTCAGCACACAGGAGCAATGATTTTGTAAATCAGTACCTAACTTGGGAGGGACTGGAGAGCATTATGCTTAATGAACTAACTCAGTCCTATAAGGACAAACACTATATGAAACTATTATTGTAGATATCGATAACTAGTAAAACATGTATGAAGATCTAAGGGAGGGAGGGTGGGAGCAGAGGGAAAAGGATGGGCTGTGGAGGGAGGTCATCATAAGATTGCGTGGAGAGAGGAGTGGGTAAAGGAAAAGGGAAAGATCTACTGTGAAAAACAATGTATATTAACTTTGTAAGTAAGTTGTTGTTGTAAGTAAACCCATATAAAAATGAAAATTTCATTTATTTAAAAATAAATTACCCTAAATCCCTGAGCAGAGGCTCAGGTCTAGAGCCCACTCAGCAATAGGGAGGGCATCCCAGCCACCGAAACCCACGTCAGAGGGGCTATCAGTACAGTGCGAGGCAGGAAAAGGGGATAACACTCCCGGAGAGGGCATGCAGACTTCCTGAGCTGGGCACAAAAACCCTGGCATTACCTGCTGGTTTTGAGCCATCTTTTCACTTGAACCTCTAGAAGCTTCATTTCCCTTTTTGGTGACTTCCTCTATTCGTTCATCACACTGCTCCTTCACTTCTTTCATCTGACTGATACACTGGTTCCTTTAACGACAATAAGCAAAACACAAAAAGTATTTATGGAGTGTGTGGACACATCAGCAAGCAGCATGCCAGCCTTCTCCCATCAGGCGTTCCTCTCAGCACGCTAAAGGAGGGCTGGGTGTGTTCTAAAGATAATCAGTTACCAGCAGTTCACTAAAAATGTGCAGTCTTTTTTAAAGTGGGTAAACTTTATCGATTAGGGAAAACCATTTTTAAAACTGACAGCTGCCAATTAGCTAAGAGACTCATGGGCACTATTTCATATTTTGCCTGAAATGTCTTTTCAGAGCATCTTAACAAGTGTCAACAATGTAAAGTTAATGGAGAAACTTCTAGTCACTGTCCCTCCTTCAGAAAATAAGGAAGCTTATGTCAGATGTGCTCAAGGGTCACAAAGAGAATTAAACCCCTGTCTCTACCACGAGTCCTCAACTTCCCAACCTCAGTGCCCACCACCCCACTGCTTAACCCTAACCAAGGCCCCAGCTGCCCCCTGGACCCCGTCACCTACCCTCCTCCAACTCATGCAGAGGCTACCAGGTGCTTCCCA
This sequence comes from Elephantulus edwardii, assembly GCF_000299155.1. Lineage (NCBI taxonomy): Eukaryota > Metazoa > Chordata > Mammalia > Macroscelidea > Macroscelididae > Elephantulus > Elephantulus edwardii. The sequence goes on along the minus strand of NW_006400048.1, from coordinate 1,822,308 downwards.
AAGAACCAAGGCTGCCTTTCTGGCTTCCCATAGCTTACTGACAAAGGCTTCCTAACAATTTCATCTAAATCCATTCTCACAACTTAAACTATAGAGGGTGTTGTTGTTGTTGTTAGGTGCCATTGAGTTGAGTATGACTCATTGTGACCCAAGAACAAAAGACCTGAACCCTGTCCTATTCTCTGCCATCGTCACTATCTCTGACACACTTGAGCCCACTGCTGCAGTCACTGTGGCAATCCATCTCATTGGAGGTCTTCCTCTCTTTGACTGACCCTCCACCTTTCCAATAATGATACCCCTTTTCAAGGAACAGTGTCTCCTAGCAACACGTTCAAAGTATGAGAGATGAAGCTTTGTCATCCTTGCCTCCAAGAAGCACTGCAGATTCCAGCAAAAGTGGGTAGTTCCTTAAACACAGAGATGAGGCACCCGTAAGTGGAAAGAACTGCACATGTTCTAGTCACTAGTGCCTAACAGTAACACGAGAAAACAGGCGCGTAGCCACTGCCAAGCAACCAAGCTAGCAAGAGGTCAGTAAATTCTAATCAGGTGAAGTCAGAGGCCAAGAACCTCTCTTTCTCCACTTTGCACAGGACATTCAGCTTCCACGTTCTAGGTGAACAACATTCTAGCAACGTGGACAACTTCAAATTCCTAGCAACAGGTCACACAGACTGAAACAATGGTACTTCTAGTAGGCCCTGCCCTGTGTTTCATTATGTGCACCCAATAAACACTCAGGCAATAAAAACACAGAGTTGTCTCTGACTCACAGCAACCCCATGTATGTCAGGCTAACACTGCTCTGCAGGATGGCCTGGCTGGTTTTCTGGAAGGAGATTTTTGTAGGAGTGTGTACTTGAACCTCCAGCCTTCTGATTAGTAGCCAAGCACGTTTCCTCCACACTGCCCAGAGACTCCATCCAGTCAGTAATGGGTGCTAACATGTAAGGACATGCAGGGCCACCAGCAGCAATTCCAGTAGTGGTACTGATGGTTGATGTTGCCACTAGAGTGCGCGGGACCTGAGACTCCACCAGGTCATCAGCACAGGCAGTGTCCTGGTGCTGCTACCATGTCAGTGAACCTTGGCTTCCTCCGCTACCCCCCCCCAAGTGCTGTCTGCTGCGGCAAAGAGGAAGAGAGGAGGCCTGTGCCCTAGGTGTTTGCTGACTCCGATACTGAGGAAGAAGCACTATGTGCCTTTTGTGAAAGAGTAGACGAGCAGGGTATTAACTAGGGTCTGTGTTTCACAGGTCCTACAAGCACCTACAAATCGCATGCAAAATATTATGAAAATGCCCATTTGGTAGCCTACTAACAAAGTATCCAGACCATCTATCAAATTCTCAGACAGGTCCATAAGCCAAACAGAGTTAAGAACAACTATCTCTTTCCAACTCAAAATATTCTATGGCCAGAACCCCAAGGAATGGCAAACAAGTGAGACAAACAGAGTCAGAGCCTGCAACCTCATGTACACCTGACTCATATGAGGACGACCCAGTCCTGTCTGTAGCAATGAGTTCAGCTGACTCAAGCTAGACCACCAACACAGTTCATGGACTGGAAATAATTTGCTTTAAAATGTCTTTTATAGACTCCAAAGTGGTAAGGAGTAACAGTGTCAGTTTAAAGACCAAGATGCACTTGATCCAAGCTATGGTCTTTTCAATTGCTTACTATGGGTCTGAGAGCTAGATAATGAATCAAGATGGCAAAAGAGTCAATGACTTTGAACTGCAGTGTTGGAGCCAAGTACCGAATGTCCCATGGACTGTCGAAAGAATGTCTTAGAGGAAGTACAATCAGGGTGCTCCTTAGAGGTGAGGATAATGAAACTTTGTCTCAAATACTATGGGCATATTGTTAGGAGAAGACAGTCCTTGGAAAAGGATACCATGCTTGTAAAGGTAGAGAACAGCAAAAGAGAAGAAGACCCTCAACGAGATGGACTGACTCAGTGACTATAACAATGATCTCAAGTATATCCGAGATGGGGAGAATAGCACAGGATAGACAGCATTCAGGTGTCTTGTTCACAGGGTCAGTATGAGTCACACTTGACAGCCCCTACCAACAACAGGACTGAAGTGCCTCATTTTCGTCTATTATTTGCTTGTTAGTCTAGCTAAGAGTATCTCAGAGTTCTGCTGGCATATTCAGAGAGATACATTGTTAACCATGAAGTGGCACCTCTCTGGTAGTTTGGATCTATCATCCATTCCACTAGAGAAAGATAGGCAATGTCCTCTCCTCCCAAGCAATGTACAGCTCCTGAAAACCCGCAGGAGGGTCAGCTATGATTCAGTTCTGACTTGACGGACAATAGAGTTTTTTGAGAAGCGTTTTTCAACATGCAGACAATGGACACACTGAACTGGACAGTCTTTTGTTATGGCAGCTGCCCTGTGTGCTACAGTAGGCCAGCAGATCCCTGGCCTCTCCCCACAAGATGCCAAGAGCACTCCTCTTCCCAGCTATGATGGCCAAAGGTGTGTGCAATTACTGCTAACTGGCCCCCATTGGGACAAATCTGTCCCCCACTGAGAACCACCCAATGAGTTTCTGCTTGATTACTGTCTGATTGTATTTCCTTTGTACTGTTTTCGTCCTTCACACTTTTTTCATTTGTAGGTTTGTGTTTTAGTTGTATTTTGTTTTCAATTGGGAAAGCTATATACAGCAAGAAGATAATTTGGTGGGAGAACACACAGAAATGCCATGAGGGAAACCAGTGGGGAAATTATCACCTCCATTGTTGGTGATGATACAGAAGGATAAAGCCCTTTCAGAAAGCAGCAATTTCCTAAGAGAGATGCAAATTAAAACAACTATGAGATATCATTTCACCCCAGTCAAAATAGCAAAATTTAACAGAACAGCAAGCAACAAATGCTGG
>NW_006400048.1:1800976-1816773 GCF_000299155.1 Elephantulus edwardii | reverse complement strand
GACTTCAATGCCGTAAACATATTTCATCCAGTTTTTCTCAGTCTTACCCCCACCCCAATGCCAGCCTCATTCTACAACAGTGGCACCATATAGCATTTGATTTCTTTAACTGCTGCTTCCACAGCTATCTCCTATAAGTCCAAGTAAGATAAAATCACTGACAACTTCAATCCTTTCTCAATCCATCATGATCAGTCCAGTGGTGAGGATTTTTGTTTTCTTGATGTTATGGTATAATCTTCACTGAAATCTGTAGTCTATGATGTTCTTCAGTAAATACTTCAAGTCCTCTTCACTCTTAGCAACCAAAGTACTATGACCTGCATCACAGAGGTGATTTATCATTCTTCCTCCAGTTCAGATACCACATTCTACCTCATATAGTCCAGCTTTTCAAATTATTAGCTTGGCACACAGATGAACAGGCAAGGTGAAAGGACATTCCCTGACACACACCTTTCCTGATGCTAAACCATGCAGTAGTAGCTCCTTGCTCTATTTGAATGAGTCCACCTTGTTTCACGCACAAGTTCCACAGATATATCAAGGGTTCTGAGATCCCCATTCTTCTCAATGTTATCTATAATTTATTATGCTCCATTCAGGCAAATGTCTTTGCATATCAATAAAACACAAGCAAACATCTTTCTACTATTCTCTATTTTCAGTCAAGATCCATCTGATATCAACAGTGATATCCCTTGTTCCACAGCCTCTTCTGAATTCAGCTTGAACTTCTGGGGGTTTCCTATTAATGTACTGCTCCAGGTGGGTTGTTTGTTTTTTTGGGTTTTTTCCCCCCACAATCTTCAATGAGATTTTACTTGTGTGTGATAAGTTACATATCATTAGGGCCAGACAAGTTATAAGAACCAGAATTTAGAAGCAGCTTAAATATATAAGGAGTAGAGTTTCATTAATTAAATTTGGTAGTTACATATGACAAACTTTTAAGCAGTTATTTCTTTCTTTCTTCTTCTTTTTTTTTTAATTTTTATTGTAAAAACATGTATGGGGATCCAAGGCAGTAAGGGGTGGGAGCAGAAGGATGAAGATCGGTTGGGATGAAATCACAGGGTTGCACAATTTGGTGGGTGGATGGAGTGGGTAAAGGAAATGAGAAAAATCCAGCAGGATCAGGAAAGACATGGTAATAGTGGGCATAGCCCAGTGGTGATTAGTGTGTTTTTTTTTATAAAAAAGACTGTATTTTTCATTTGTGGGTTTCCCATTTGGGAATAGGGTTGCAGAACCTGTGGGTGCTTCATGCTAAACAGGGGCGCTGAGATGAAGGGCAAGGGGAGCCCACTTTAACACTTTACTGGTGGTCTTGATTTGAAGCTATATGCTTTCTTATTCAGAAGATATTTTCATGACGTTTTCTGCCCTCTGGACTGCAAGGTGTTTGCGTGAGTAAGTCCAGTGGGAGTGGCTGGCTGAACTTTGAGGCTCCATCCACTTTAGCTGGAAGTTACATTTCCTCCATCACTTCTTTAGCTTGAAGTTACATTTCCTTTTTGTCTCTGAAACCAGGCTTGGGGTTCAGGTTCTGGAACAAGACTCAGTGTTCAGGTTACCTACAGTAAAGGGAGAAAACCTAGAGAGAACAAATTTGGGAGTTAAAAAAAAAAAGGAAAGGATGTGGAAGCTACTTGTACTAGAGGAGTAGAAGGAGGAAGGTGGCTAAGACAAAGTTGCTCATACCTACCAAACTACTCTCCCTCAGGGGCTGAGGGCTCTCCTCTAACAGGTGGCTTTCCCCAGGGCCCAGGGGCTAGGCAGCAATCTTCAGCGGCTAGGAGGGTCTACCCAGGGCCCAAGCAGCTCTCCCCAGCCAAGTGGATCTCCCCAGAGGCCAGGTAGCACTCCCCAGGGTCCAGGAGGCTCTCCCCTGCCATGTGGATCTCCCCAGTGCCTGGGTAGCTCTCCCCAGAGCTGGATGGCCCTCCCCACACCCCACAAATCTCTTCTGAAGCCTGGACCTTACACCCTACTGGGGACAGCACTTCTGGATCTAGTGCCATCATCACTGCCCATTTTTCTCTCAGCCAAGTGATTTAATTGTAACTCAAAGTAGGTATTATTACTTTCCTCTTCCACAAATGGAAAAGGGGCTTCCAGAGTGGTGAAAAGACTCACTCAAGGCTAAAAAGATAATCAAGGCAGTAGAACAAGGACGCAATCCAAGGTTGTCTGAAAGCAGGCTGTGAGAGCATGCTCCTTGAGACACTCAGGTCGGCCGTCTTTCGTCTTCCTCTTGTTCGCAGGTTCTCTGGCTGTGGCAGGCCAGCAAACACCATTATGACCTCAAAGTCCTCTTCTAGGGTAAAGGACTGGAATACCAGCTGGATCCTATGCTAGTCCTCTGCAGTGATGGTCCATGTGCAGTTAGGATAGTTGCAGTAGCCATATGGGAACCTTGGGCTCTCAGCTATCCCACTGGTACCCTGTAGTTGGAATATGCAGTTTTGACCTTGATGCAAGCCATGGTCTTTTCAATCATGCTTGGAAAGATGGAGAGTCAGTAAAGGAGAGGAAGACTCTCAATGAGATAGCCTGACACAGTGACTTCAGCAATGGGCTCATGTGTGGTGGAGATTATGAAGATGGTACATTATAAGGCAAAGTTCACATCAGCTGTTCACAGGGTCACTATGAGCTGTACTCAACTTGATGGCACCTTGATGGTATATTGGTGCTCCTGATGCTGGACAGCAGGGGCAGCAGCTGGGCAGTCTCCATGCAGTGGGGCAGTGGGGTCTCCAGATGGTGTAGCAGTGGTCTAGCACTCTGGGTGGTACTGTGCTCTAAAACTACAGCCTCTCAACCTGGCACGCAGTGGTCCTGTTGCTGGCCAGGGTGTGAGTGTGTCTGGCTGGGCCACAGCCTTTAGTAGACACAGGGCTTCGGTGGCTGGAAAATGCTCCTGGGCCAGCCTTGCCATACGAGCTTTGGTTCTTGCAGTAGAGAGGAGACAAGGCCCCCCAATGAGCCAGTCCCCTACGAGAGGCACGGGTCCCACCTAAACAGCCAATTCTAATGATAAAACATTCTGGAATACATTGGAATTTTTAATATATAAGACTAGAACTTAAATTTTTTTCCTATGGCTTCTGCAAATATGTCTAAAGTAAGCATGTATCTGGACATGGACCAAAGCAAGGACAAAGGGTCAGGGTAAAGAGCAGTGGTATGAGGCTGGGCTCACATTCTCCCTGAATGTCCCAGGCTTAGTTATTTTGGTTTTATGAGAAGAAAAACAGAAAACTGCACTAATGGGCTTAGTTCAATTCCTAAGTGTTTATTGGTTTGCTTTGCTTATAAAAATAACTAGGAAATTTAAAAAAAAAAAAAAAACAGAAAAAAAATAACTAGGAAATTAATCATAGGACATTTCACAAGATAAAACACTCATGGTACTAAATTGTACTGATACTTTGCCAAGGTCACTGAGTGTAACTGAACTAACCTCTGAGCCCTTTAAGAACACACTTATAAAAGTTTTTCATTATTGACTTGTATATATAACTGCACATTACAAAAAGAATTTACAATAGTTTTAAGTAAGGTCTGTTGATAGATAAGTGACTTCCTGTTCATAACTGCCACATATACCTTTCTTGTTTACTCTGTATTATAGGTCCACAGGTTAATACTTCTCTGGCTTCCTGGAGTACTGCTGAGACTTATAAAGGAAAATTTATTTTTTCTAAAGGTGATGACTCCTAGGAGGAGATGCACTGTTCTCACAGGCCCTGCATACACCAGATATTTCATGATTTATAATCGGAAAGGAGCGTGGACACCATGTTGAACTCTGCCTTGGGATCTCAGGTTCTAACACTCTGGCCCAGATTCTGAGTTTCACTTACAGGTCATAGGAGAACTTCCTTTCCAGGTTGGTCTGGTTCTTCTGAAACTGGAGAATATCCTGCTGCAGCTTAGCATAATTCTTCTGCAAGGCCTTTAGCTGGTCTGGGGAAAAGGAGGACAAGAAATTGAACAGGTCGCCAAGGCACCCCTCATCTACCAAAACAGAACCATGGCTTAATAGACAAACAACCAAGCTCCTTGCTATGGAGCAGACTCTGAGTCATCACAGTCCATGAGTCACAGGACCTTCCTGGCTGTAATTATGGAGAGGAATTACCAGCCTTTTAGATCAGAGTTGAGTGCAGCAGACACGTTTAGCCCAAACACTAGAACACAAAGGTGAACAAGGAGCAGGGAGAAGATGTGAACACAATCTCTGCCTGAGAATCCAGCCACAAAATGTGCTACAAGACTTTCCAGCCTTTAGGAATCTGCTTCTTGATTCATTTCCACACATCCGTGGGTTCTGCTTTTAAATCTACTTCTTGATCTCCCAACCCTTAAGTGCACCAGAATGTTCTTCTAGCTTGTTTCTTAAAGAAATGAGCAATTCCAAAGGTCGCAAAAGTTGAGGTGTCCTTGCCCCTGGCAGGTTTCCAGAAATGGGAAACCAATATATTTCAGAATGCTTTATCATTAGAAATGATTACTTAGAAGTCAGTCATATATAAATGTCATTCATTATGCTTTAGTCCATGAATATCTATGTTGCTTCTAACTTCTGGTTCTTGTAACCTGCCACTAGCACTGAGCTGACACTCGCTCAGAAAAGCAAAAACCAGGTCAAATGCTGCTTCATGTCAGGCCAGCAGCCAGCAGCCAGTAGCCAGAATTTTTCTGTCACCATTTGTCCACAGGCAGGTTTCTCTGAATCTCTGCGTTCAACTAAAGTCACCAGCCTCATATCTGGGAGGCATCATGATTTCTTAGAGGAAATTCACCAGCCCATTCACCTCGCCCTCATAACTTGACTTCTAAAATACTGCAGAAAGTATCTGGTAAACAAAGAGTCAAGCTAAGTACAGAGGAAGAGAAACTTCAAAGAGAAAGGTGGTGGGGACAGATCTAGCACCAGGACCCCAGATACTCTCCTGCATAGACATCATCACCCAGAGTCCACTCTGAGAACCCAAGGCCTACCAGACTCTCAGGGAGAAAAAAAAATGGAATAAAATTAAGGGTCCCATGATCTACTAACACATACAACAAGAAAGACTAAGCTCAAAATCATGCTGACAACAGCCAAGGATGAGAGCAACTCAAGGGATAAATCCATAAACAAAAGGTGGTATATCCATAAAATAGTACCCAGTCATAAAGGAAAATGAAATCCCAGTACTTCTTACAATTTTAATGAACATTGAAAACATCATGCTTAATCAGATACACATGGACTTATATTGTATGAATCTACTCATGAAATACCTATTGGCAATTACAGAGACAAGAAGATTGTGAGTGTCTAGAGTAAGAAGGAATGGGAGGTACTGCTGGATGGGTGTTGTGCTTCTGTTTGGGATGATAGGAAACTTGGAAATAGACACTGGTGATGGTAACAGAGGGACCCCTGGCAGTGAATGTGCAAGCAGACGCAGTGCTAACTCAGTACTGGGGCCTTGAATCTATAGGCAGCCAAGCGAGAAAGACTGACATGTTCCTCCAGTGTAATTAACAGGCCCAGAAACCCAATGAAGGAGAAGTTACGAGTCAGTTCCAATTCTATCGCAACTAGTTTGAGTTTTTGATGGCAACAAAGCACGGGTGAATGTAATTCACAGAGTTGTACATTTTAAAAAAAAGGTTATAATGGCAAATTTTGTGTTACATATATTTCACCATACTAAAATTTAAAATAAATGCATTGCTGAAAGAAGCCAGTATCTAAAGGCCACAAAAGATACAGTTCAATTTGTAGGGTATCCTAAAAAAAAGAGAAAAAATATAGCAAAGGAGGGCTCAGGGCTTCCTGAAGCTGGGAGTGGAAAAGGGACGACACACACCGAGCACAGGAGGGGTTTTGGGGTGATGCAAGCATGGCTATCTTAATTGTTATGGTGGTTATGTGACGGCATGCACATGTTAGAAAGGACAAAAGGCCTCTCAAAAGACCCCTTGTTGGTGGAACTCTACCTTCACTCTGCGGCAAGATGCCAAAGTCTATGTGGTGTGGCCTGCCCAGAGTGCTTTCCAGTCATCATTGCCCCTGTGTCTGCTAAAGGCTGTGGCACAGCCCAGGCACACTCACACCCTGGCCAGCAACAGAACCACTGCCTGCCAGGTTGAGGGGCTTGCAGTTTTAGACCACAGTCCTACCCAGAGCACTAGACCACTACCCGGCCACCTGGAAACTGACCAGCTGCCACCCTTGCTGTTCAACAGCAGGAGCACCAATACCACAGGTATTTGGGTGAAATATTGCTATCAACCTATACTACGTGGGACCCTTTAAGCTCAAGAAGAAGCCAGACCAAGTAAACCTGGGCTGAGATGTGATTTCTAGAAGGAAACAGACTTCCTGTTTTGCCATTCAGGTACTTTGGGTGAAACACTGCTGTCTAGCTGCACTATATGGGACCAGGTCAAGCCCAACTGAGACATGGTTTCTGGAAGGGAACAGATTTCCTGTTCTGCCATTCAGGTATTGGGTGAAACACTGCTGTCAGGCCCTTGACACAGTGGGCCTCAGGCCAAGAAGGAAGCATAGATATATAGGTCCTTCATAAAACATTGCCATGCTCTGGGTCATTATATATTACATATTGTTACAAAAACCTAACATTTACTAAGAAAAGACTAACATAATGCCAAAAAAGCAGCAATCAGCCTCAGCCATCATGAAAAACAAAATAACCCTTCTCCTAAAAAAGCAGACCAAATGAATACTCCTGGTAGAGAGAACTATAAGAAATATTTTGCTGTGGAGTTATTTGAAAAGCTACAGAAGAAGATGTAAATGATGCAAGGAAAACTGGAAGTCATTAAGAGCGCAAATACCTCAGAGACAACAATCCAGAAGAAATATATTGATGAGGAGCAACTTGAACAGCTATGGAAGAAAATGCAAAAGATGGAAGAAAGAATTGATAGTATAAAGAGGTAAAAGAACTTAAAGAATTATCACAAGACAGAGAGGGTACAGCCAACACAGTACTGTAAATAACAAAAAAAAGCATGAAAATTCAATCCAGAATATTAAGATCCAAATGTCAGAAGTGTCTAACATGCTAGTAGGACAAAAAAGTAGCACCAAAGAGATGGGACAATTAGTGAGTTGAAAGTTAAGAGTCTCACTGTAAATATACTAGAAGAAAAATCAGAGCTAAAATGTAAAGAAAATGAAGTAAACATTAGAATCATGTGGGAGGACATCAAAAGAAACAACATAAGTAATGATTGACATTCCAGAACATGGAATGTTTCCAGAACAGGAAAGTCACTGAGAAGATTGTGGAAGTAGTACTAGAAGAAAACTTCCCAGGTATTTTAAAGAATGGGGAAATTCACATTCAAGAAGCAAGGTAAATATCAAATAGAATAGACCCAATAGAAAAACATCAAGATGTACCATAGTCAAACTCTCCAAATTAAAAGATAAGGATTAAAAGCAGTATGAGAAAAACAAAGAGTTATGTACAAAGGGGAAACAATTAGATTAAGTTCTGACTTCTCAGCAGAAACCAAGTGAGCAAGAAGACAATGGGATAGCGTATTCAGAAAGTTCAAAGAAAACAATTGCCAGCCAATCCTATACCTAGCAAAGCTCTTCATCAAATAGGAAAGAGAAATTAGATCCTTTGCAGGAAAGAAGGAACTTAAGGAATTTATGGAAATAAGACCAAAACCAAGAAATTTTAAGTCCAGTCTTTCACATGGAGACACCAAAGGAAAGTGGATGGATCATAGTAACCAGAAACAACAGAAAAAGAAACACAGCAAAATGGCCAATGGTAAAACCTGGCCTGACAATAATCACACTTAATGTGAATGGACTAAATGCACCAATCAAAAGAAAAAGAGTAGCAGAATAGATTGAAAAAAATAATAATAATAACAACCTAAAGCCCCTCAATATGTTGCCTACAAGAGACACATCTATAAAAAGAAGAGAAAGACTAAAAATGAAAGGCTAGGGAAAAATATATCAAGCAAATGGAAACCACTAAAAAAGCTGGAGTATTAATAGTAATCTCTGATAAAACAGACTTTAGCATGAAAATCACCATAAAAGATAAGGAAGGGCATTACATACTGATTAAGGCACAATAGATTAAGAAGGCATAACCTTAACTCACATTTATGCACCAAGTGATAGACTTGTAAAATACATAAAATAACAGAATTGAAGAAATACACAGAATCACAATAGTGGTAGGAGATTTCAACACAACACTATCACCAAAGGATTAGGTCAACTCAAGAGAAACTCAAAGATGCAGAAGATCTAAACTATACAATCAGCCAACTCCATGTTGTGGATGTATTCAGGGTACTGCACCCAACTAAAACTCAATTACCTTTTTCTCAAGTGCACATGGTACATTATCCAGAATCTGTTGAATCTAGGACACAAAGCAAGCCCCAACAAATTAAAAACAACAACTACAAAAAAACAAACAAACAAAAAACAAAAAAACACCACCAACCACACTGAAATAATACAAATTATCTTCTCAGACCACAATGCTGCAAAACTAGAAATTAACCACAGGAAGGTAAAGCTTACAAAACCACCCATGTGGAAACAAAATAACTCTCTGCTAGAACATGACTGGGTTCTAAAAAAAATAAAGAACAAGAGGGAAAAGTTCCTTGAAACAAATGAAAATACAACACACCAAACCTCTGGGATACAGTAAAGGCAGTCCTCAGGGTATAGTTTATAGCAATAGGTACACACATAAAAAAGGAAGAAAGAAGAAAAATCTATGACCTAACTCAACACTTTCATCAAATAGAAAAAAAACAACATTTTAATCCTATAACCTCTAGAAGAAAAGAAATTATAAGGACACAAGCTGAAATCAATGATATAGAATACAGAAAAACAACTGAAACCATCAATAAGACTAGGAGCTTGTTTTTCGAAAGGGTCAATAAAATCGACAAACCATTGGCAAACTTAACAAAAGGGGAAAAAAGAGAAGACACAGATAACTCAATTAGAAATCACAATAGAACCAGATGAAATGAAATTGATAATACCAGAATACTATGAAAAGCTAGGTACTCTGCTAAATTAGAAACCCTAGAGGAAATTCCTTGAAACCCTAGAGGAAATAGACAAATTCTTTGAAACTCATGCCTTACCCAGATTGACAAGGACTGCTATAGAACACTTGAACAGACCCATCACAAAAGAAGAAATTGAACAGGTCATAAAAAGACTTCCCCATTAGAAAAGTCCCAGACCAGATGGCTTCACACCTGAATTCTACCAAATATTCAGAGAAGATATATCACCAATTCTATTTAAAATATATCAGGTAAAGAAGAAATACTCTCCGAGACATTCTATGAAACAAACAACCCTATAATAATAATACCAAAATCAGGGATAGATATTACCAAGAAAGAACACTACAGACCATATCTCTCATGAATATAGATGCAAAAATCCTTAACAAAATCCTAGCCAACAGAATACAAAAGCATATAAAAAAAATTAATCATGACCAAGTGGGATTCATAGCAGATATGCAAAGATGGTTCAACATAAGAAAAACAATCAATGTAATTATACTAACAAAGCAAATAACAAGAACCGTATGATCTTAGCAACTGATACAGAAAAGACATTCGATAAACCCAACACTCCCTCCTGAAAAAGACACTCAGCAAAATTGGAATATAAGGGAATTTCTTCAATATAGTGAAAAGGATATATGCAAAACCAAGAAAGCCTAAAAACATTTTCTTTGTGAACAGGGACCAGACAAGGATACTCACTGTCACCACTTCTATACAACATTGTATTGGAAGTGCCTGCTAGGGCAATATGACAAAGAGAAGCAAATAAAAGACATTCAGATGAGCTAAGAGATGTTTAAGCTATCACTCTATGCAGATGATATGATAGTGTACACAAAACACCCCAAAGACTCAACAAAAATTCTTTTAGACCTAGTAGACCAATTTAGACACATCATTGTGGCAGGGCACAAGATCAATATCGAAAAATCAGCAGGATGCCTCTACAGAAAAGAAAACCAAGAAAATAACACCATTTACAACAGCCAACCACAAACTGAGATATACAGGAGTGAATCTAACTAGAGATACAAAAGACCTATACAAACAAAACTACAGAACATTTCTGGGAGACAAAATATAAAACCTAAAGAAATTTTAAAAAGTGCCATTCATGGCTAGGAAGACTCAATATTGTGAAAAAGCAAAAGCAGTCTACATGTTCAACACAATCCCAATCCAGACACCAAATTCATATTTCAAGGAGATTGAAAGAAAAATTCTCAAATTTATTTGCAGAGGAAAGAGACCCCAAATAAGCAAAGAAGCACTTTTGAAAAACAAAAATTAAGTGGGAGGCATAGCACTCCCTGACCTCAAAACCTACTACACAGCAGTAGTAACTAAAACAGCATGGTGCTGGTACAATGACAGACACACAGACCAATGGAACAGAACTGAGAACTCAGAAATGGATCCAGCTATCTACAGTCAATTGATATTCAACAAGGAAATAAAACCTATCAAATGGGAAAATGAAGATATCCTCAAAAAATGGTGTTGGCAAAACTGCAGATAGCTTCCACATCTCACACCATACACAAAAATCAACTCAAGGTGGATCAGAGACCTGGGAATAAAGCCCCAAACCATAAAATTCATCAGAGACAAACTGGGATCAAACTTAAGATTGCCTAGTCTATGATACATAGAGACTGCCAAATATAGCCAGAAATGCACAATGTGGAGAGGATAAAATTGATGACTGGGAACTTCTAACGATTAAATTCCTGTGCGCATTAAAAATTTTCGCCAACAGAGTGAAAAGAAAGCCTACTGATTGGTTAAAAAAATGGCAATATCATTTCAGATAAGGGTCTCATATTAAAAGTTTACAGAATCCTAGAGGGCCTCCACAGGAAAAAAAAAAGTATTAACACAATTACAAAATGGGCAAAAGACATGGAAAGAATTTTCACAGAGGAAGATATTTGGATGGCCAATAGACACATGAAGAAATGCTCAAAATCACTGGCAATAAGAGAGATGCAAATCAAAACCACAATGGAATTACATCTCACCCCAGTAGCAGTGACAAAGTTTAACAGGACAGCAAGTGATATTTTGGAGAGGATGCGGAGAGATAAGAACTCTTACACACTGTTGGTGGGATTGTAAAATGGTACAACCACTCCGGAAGGCAGTTTGGCATTTCTTCAAAAAACTGAACATAGAAATTCCATATGCCCCTGCAACAGCTTGGAATATACCCTGAGAAAATGAGAGCTGAGGCACAAACAGAGACTTGTCCCCTAATGATCATAGCAGTGTTATTCACCATGACAAGAACATGGAGACAGCCCATGTCCAACCATAATAGAATGGATTAAGAAATTATGGTACAATCACACAATAGAATACTACTACTCAGCACGCAGGAGTAACGATTTTGTAAATTACAACCTAACTTGAGAGGGACTGGAGAGCATTATGCTAAGTGAACTAATTAGTTCCTTAAGGACCATTATTGTAGAAATAGATGACATGTATGAAGATCTAAGGTGGGGAAGGTGGGAGCAGAGTCATGAGAATGGGCGAGGGGAGGGTAATCATAGGGTCATACAATTTGATGAGTGAACGAAGGGGTCGATTAAGGAAATGGAAAAGATCTGGGGTGAAAAACAATGTATACAAATTTTTTAAGGGAACCAATATGAAAATAAAAATTTTACATTAAAAAAAAAAAAAGGAATGGACAGAACTGAATACTACCAAGGGTAGGCTTTACTTTTCATGAATTATAAGTCAGTAAGCCTAGCTTTTTAGAAAAAGCGTCTAATTCTTCTTGACTGCTGCTCTTCTGAAAAACCTTCTTTGGGGAGCAGGGCTGCTGGTGAAAAGTTGTCCCCATCCTGTTTTTTCCTCTTATGTGTTCATACAAAAGGAGGAACACATATGACCCAACTATTCCACTGCTTGGAATATACTCCAAGAAAATGAGAACTGGGGCACAAATGGAGACTTGTACCAATATTCGTAGCAGCATTATTCACTGTTGCAAGAACATGGAAACAGCCCTAATGTCCACCCACAATCAAATGGATTGAGAAATCATGGTACATACTATGCAGCATGGGGTAGCAAAGATTTTGTAAATCACTATGTAGTTTGAGAGGGACTAGAGCATTATACTATGTGAATTAACTTAGTCCCATAAGGACAAATACTGTATAAGATCATTATTGTAGAAATAAATAACTAGTAAAATGTGTATGAGGATTTAAGGGGGAGAGAACACAGGGGTGAGGATGGATGGGGCAGAGGTAATCATAGGGTTACACAATTTGATGGGTGGAAGGAAGGCTGAGTTAAAGAAACGGCAAAGAGGTGTGGAAAAACAATGTATACAAACTTTGTAAGTAAACCAATATAAAACGTAATAAGTTTATATTAAAAAATGTAATTTGCTTTAAAAAAAAAAGGAGGAACATGTGGCTGCATCTCAAAAGCAACCAAGTAGGGCGAGAGAAGCCCACAAAATGCAAATTAACCTACTGTGCAAAGAGGCACGAGGAAACTGGGCATGACAGATGGGTGCATACTATTGATTTGGGGTAGTTTTTTCGGGTGTACAAATGTGTCAAAACTTGTCAAATACCTGTAGTTTACTGTATATCAATTACATGTCTAATCAAAGCTGCTTAAAGACATATGCACAGGCAGGTGACAGACAGCGTCCTCTTCTTGGTGAAGAACCAGCACATCAGGGACTACACTTGCTCTGTCAAGCCTCACAGGTAAGTAGTGCAAGGAACTATGTTTAACTCCCCCATTTCCCCAAAGCCAGTTTGACAAAAATGACATTTTGTCTTATAAAAACTGTTAGTATTCTTAGAAACAGAGTCAGAACTAGAATTTTGTAACACATTTAATTAATTGTAACAGTTAACTATAATTTTGGCAAAATATTTTCACTTACATAATATATATTTAGAATATTATTTCAACATACATGACTGTAAAAAATTATTGACATTTTTTGTTTTCTTCATGCTAAGCCATCTGCCATCAACTGTGACTAATGATGAGCCCATCTGCTGAGGTCCAACTACACATGTGCAAAGATTCCACAGCTGTGAGCTTTCAAAGGGTAACCCAGCTAAATAGTGTGTGTGTGTGTGTGTGTGTGTGTGTGTGTTTATATAAAGTGTATCTGCATATCTTCATGTGAAAATACATACACATACTCTCTATAGACACACAGATGAGGGCAGTACTAGATTGTTGTTGTTGTGTGACTTTGAATCAAAATCAACTCACAGTGGCCCTTACAGCAAGTTTTCAGAGGCTGAAAAACTGCATGGGAGGAGATGAGCCATTTTCTCCCACAGAGGCACTGGCAGATTTGAACCAACTGCCTTTGGATTGGCAGCCTAACTGCTCACTCAGCAGGTCACCAGAGCTCTTTAGTTCAGCAGCAGAATCCTCAACTTTCATGCGCAAGACCAGGAATCCATTCCTGGCCAAAGCACCACACATGTTATCTGTCAGGGGAGGCTTACATGCCGCTGTGATGCTGACAGGTCTCCATGGAGTTTCCTAAGAAGGACTAAGAATAAAGTTCAATTTGCTTTCAAAATTCAGTCAGTAGTCATCTTATGGATTACAACAGCCCTGTCTAATCAATGGGGTGGCACAAGAGCAGGCAGGGTTCACTTCACTGATAATCGGGTCTTTGTGAGTCAAGGGCCCATATGACAGCAGCTAAACATTTATATATAAACTATTCCTTTATACACAGTATCTATCTCTACGTCTCTCTATAGATCTAT
Source organism: Elephantulus edwardii (assembly GCF_000299155.1). NCBI lineage: Eukaryota > Metazoa > Chordata > Mammalia > Macroscelidea > Macroscelididae > Elephantulus > Elephantulus edwardii. Next base: position 1,802,881 of record NW_006400048.1, on the reverse strand, counting down.
AGCTATTGATATTTATTTATTTATTTATAAGGGATCTTTGGTAGCTTAGTGGTAAGAAGTCGGGGTGCCAATCCAGGGGCATGAAGTTTGAATCCTTAAGCTGTTCTGCAGGAGAATTATGGGCACTCTATTTCTATTTACCACCTTTGAAAATTTACTGGAAGGTTATCTGTGAGTCAGTTCCAATTTGATGGTACCCAACAACCATTTATTTTATAAAGTTACATGTATGTATGTATATGTGTGTGTGTGTCTGTGTGTGTAATGTGTTTAGAGAGAGAGCACATGTGCACGTGAGTGTGCACTGATAACATAGTCGCACTAACACAAAGATGGTGTGACTCTGGTCGCTTAAATCCACCAGTGACTCTGTTGGAGAAAGATAAGCAATCTCCTTTTGTGCAATTTATAGCCTCTGAAAACCTGCTGGAGGGTCGAGTCAGGATCAACTCCTTACTCACTAGACCACCAGAGCGCAAGCGCGCGCGCGCACACACACACACACACACACACACACACACACACACACACTATATACTCATTTACATTTATTGCATTATATACAAATATCTTTCTCAGTTTATGCATAATGGGTCTGAGTCTGAATTTATATTTGTTCAATATAACTTTTTAAAAATTTATTTATTTATTTTTATTTCAATGAACATCTACAGAGATTTTGGAATTCCATTCATTCATTGTTGCACTTTTCTCCCCGCCCACCAAAAACAAACAAACACCATTAAAGAAATTTATGCTGAAACAAGAAAATAAGGCTAGATCAATTCCTCATGTTCCCATCATCAGATTCTGAGCATGGGGTCTCCCAAGCCTGGGTGAGCAGGAAGACACCACCCAGGCAGGTATGTGGAGTGCAGGGGCTTACCTTGCAATGTCCCAATGAGCTTCTCCCTGGTGGTGATGTTGTTCACCAAAACTGCCTGCAAGGAAGACACACACATGAAACCCTTCCACTAGCAACAGCAGCAAACCTGCGAAAAGGCACTGTTAGAGGGAAGTGGGAAAACATGACTTCTTCCTGGAAGGAGTGGCCCTCCCCACCTGGAAGCTAGGCAATCATTTTCAGAGGAGGGGGCATCTGAGAGACATGCTTTCCAAGCAAGGGACAAAACACAGATGCTGCCTCCTCCAAGAAAGGACCAAGTTGGCCTGGCTTCTCCTCACGTACCCCTGTCCCACCCTCAGACTGCCTCTCAAAGAGGGTCCCATAGCAAACTCCACAGGAACCTGAGGGTTTTAGGCAGAAATCAAACTCTGAACCCAGGCTAGCTAAAGGGGAGAAAGTGCAGGATTACAGAGGCCACACCACTAGTGAAATCCTTCTGGCCTTGTCTCTCCTCCCCACAGTCTGCTAGTTTGAAGGATGTTAGTGGTGTAGACTAAATTGTGTCCCCAAAAAAGAGTTGGTAGCTCTGGACATGGCCTTCTTTTAAAATAGCATCTTTGAAAATGTTATCAAGCAGCACAGGAAGGCAAAGTAAAGTATTATAATGAAATGTGCAAAGAACTGGAGTCCAAAAATCAAAAGGGTCGTATTTGCTTAGCATTTCTTAAGCTGAAGGAACTAAAGAACAAATTCAAGCTTTGGGTTGCAATATTTAAGAATGCTATGGGTAGAATACTGAATGATCAGGAAGAATGAAAAGAAGATGTAAGGAGTATACAGAGTCACTGTACCAAAAAGAATTGGCTGACACACAAAATGCAAATTAATGTACTGTGCAAAGAGGCACGAGGAAACTGGGCATGAGAGATGGGTGCATACTATTGATTTGGGGTAGTTTTTTCAGGTGTACAAATGTGTCAAAACTTGTCAAATACCTGTAGTTTACTGTATATCAATTACATGTCTAATCAAAGCTGCCTAAAGACATATGCACAGGC
>NW_006400048.1:1759929-1780078 GCF_000299155.1 Elephantulus edwardii | reverse complement strand
ATTGGCACAGGACAGAGCGGAGTTTAGGGCTGTTGTACATAGGGTCGCTATGAGTCGCAGGCGACTCGACGGCACATAACAACAACAACAACATAAATGGCATACTGTCGGTAGATACCATAAAGTTGGCTGTGACTCATAATGATCCCGTGTTCATCAGAACAAATCTCTGCACACTGCAGACCCTGTACCTTCCTCATAATCTCTTTTGTGTTTATACCCATTGTTGCTTGATAGCATATCTCAACTGGACATTTCAAATGTTCAATAGTGGCATGCAACTACAGACAGCACAGTTCTGGAGGAATAAGAACAAAGGGCAAAACAGAACTCTAGCAGTATGAAAGCAAAAATTAGTTTTACTCATTTATGACATTCTGTTAAGACTATACTTATTCATAATAGAACAAACACTGGCACAAATAAATTCTTTTATGCCTGCAGCTTGTTTGGGTCCCATATCAGAAAATCATACAAGCACAGTTAAGTGCTCTGTGACTCCCATTCTTCTCAGGGTTAGCCATAAGCACAAATAGACCTTCTAGTATTCTTCTGTACTATCAACCAGTACCCATCAGATATCAGCAGTGATATCCCTGGTGCCACAGCCTCTTCTAAATTCTGCTTGAACTTCTGGCAGTTCCCTACCTATGTACTGTTCTAGCTATTTTAAAATTATCTTTAGCAGCATTTCACTTGCATGTGATATTAATGATATTGTTTGATACTTTCCACATTCTGTTGGATAAACTTTCTTGGGAATAGTAAAAAATATGGACCTCTTCCAATCTGTTGGCCAGACAGCTGTCTTCCAAATTTCCTAGCATAGACTGGCAAGCACATCGAAGGCTGCGTCTGTTAATTGAAACAAGTCAATTGGTATCCTATCGATTCCTGGTTTTGTCAATGCCTTCAGTGCAGCTTCGATTTCTTCCTTTATTACCTTGGCTCTTATTCATATGGAACTTCCTAAAATTTTTTAGTGTCAGTCAATTCTTTTTTGGTTCAATGACTCTGTATTCTCTCCATTTTCTTCTGATGCTTCCTGACTTGTTCAACAGTGTCCATGGAATCCTTCAATACTGAAACTCAAGACTTAAATTTGTTTTTTACTTCTGTCAGCTTGAGAAATACTTATGAGTTCTTCCCCTTCTGTTCTCATATTCTAGCTCTCTGCACATTCCATTCTAATACTTTGCTTTGTCTTCTCAAGCTGCCTTTTGATAGTTCTGCTCAGCTCTTTTAGTAGAGCATTTTTTTCCCTTTGTTTTGGCTTCTTGACACTCTAGTGCAATTTTCAGAGTCTCTTCTGACATTCACTTTGGTGTTTTCTTTCTCCTGTCTTTGTATTATACTCTCTTCATGCATGATATCCTTGATGTCATCCCACAACTCATCTTGTCTTCGACCACTGATGTTCAATGCTTCAAATCTATTCTTAAGACAACTTTCCTAATTCAGGTGGGATAGACTCAAGATCATATTTTGGTTCTTAAGGACTTCTTTTCGTTTTCTTCAACCCCAATTTGAACTTGCACATGAGTAATTTATGGTATGCCCTTGGCTTAGTTTTGGTTACAGATACTGAGCTTCTCCAATTATTCCTTCCACAGATGTCAATCTGAAACCTAGGTAGTCCATCAGGTGAGGTCAATATGTAAAGTCGTTGTTTGTGGTTTTGTTTTTAAAAACAAAAAAACAACACAATGCGATGAATAAATCATTGAACACATGAAATTAGATCATTCTATTTCCAGCCTCATTTCTTTCACCAAGTCCCTATTTCCCACTACTATTCCTTCTTCATTGTTTTCAACTTCTGCATTCCAGTTACCAATTATCATTAACACATCTTGATTGCATGTTTGGTCAACTTTAGACTTCAAGATTTGGTAAAAATTTTCAATTTCCTCTTCTTCGACTTTAGCTGTAGGAGCATATATTTGAATAATAGTCATATTAACAAGTCTTCCTTGTATGTGTATGGATGATATTCTATCACTCACAGCATTGTACTTCAGGATAAAACTTGAAGTTGCCTTTTTAACCATGAATGCAACACCATTCTTCCTGTTTTTCATTCCCAGCATAGTATATCACGTGATTGTCTGATTCAAAGTGGCCAGAGTTAGTCCCTCTCATTTCACTAATTCCTAGAATATAGATATTTGTGTATTCCACTTCATTTTTACATGACTTCTAATTTTCCAACATTCATGCTTCACGCATTCTATGTTCCTATTATTAAAGGATGTTTTCTGCTATTTTTCCTCATTTTGACTGACTTCCAATTTGAGCTGTACCTCTAATATTAACTACCCACATTCCTCTACTGTTCATAGGGTTTTCAGAGGCCTGCTGTTTAAGAGGTTGATGGCCAATTCTATTTCCTAATCTGTCTTAATCTGAGAGTGCTACTAAAACTTGTCCACCATGGGTGATCCTGTGGCATTTGACATGCCAGTGGCATAGCTTTCAGCATCACAGCAACCACAAGTTATCTCAATATATCAATCTGGTAGACTTGCCAATATGTAACAACAATAACTACAGAGAATTGATGCCTTTTTATTGTGATGTTGGGGAAGAATATGGAAAAAATAAATAAATAAATATTTTTTATAGGAAGTGCAGTTATGGTGCTCCTTAGAGGCAAAGATGGCAAAACTTCATCTCACAGACTTTGGACATGTTGTCAGGAGGGGCCTGTCCTTGGAAAAATCTATCATGCTGGGAAAAGTAGAGGGTCAGGATAAGAAAGGAAGACCCTCAACACGATGGACTGACACAATGATTGTAACAATGGAGCCAAATATGCTGGAGATCATGCAGACGGTACTACACAGGGCAAGGTTAAGATCTATTATTCACATCGTTGCTATAAGCCTTAATTGATTCAAAAGGTGCCTAAGAGTAATAACAGCGGGATTGTTGGATCAAATGGTATTGCTAATTCTAACTTTTTAAGGAAATGTCAAACTACTCTCTAGTGCCTTGGTAATTGTGCCATTTTACATTCCCATCAACAATATTTACTCATATCCTACATGAGCCCACCTCATTAGTATGTGACTATAGTTAATATTCTGACCGTGCTCTGGCTGCACTGTTTTGCCAAGGCATTCCAATGGTAACCTAGTGTATCCTAAATCTATTTAAAAGCAGCACAATTTGGTTTCAATGTGGGGGGTTAAAAGGGATTTATAAATAAAAATATAAGAATAAATATTGTTACTACTGCTACTATCGGTTTATTATTCAGCTATTCTAACCAAACGGTTGGCACTTTGAATTCACTTCAGCTGATTTTCTGGAGAAAGAAATAATAATATGCCCTATGTCACCAGAAGGGATGTGTCGTTGGACATTCATGCTTGGAAGGGTAGAGGGTCAGTGCAAAAGAGAAAGACCCTGGATGAGATGGAGTGGCATGGTAACTGTGGCAATGGGGTCAGATGTATCAGAGATTGAGAGGTTGGTTCAGGAGAGGGCAAGGTGCAGAGTCATGTGCATGTGGTTGATGTGAGTCATTTTTAACTTCACATAACATGTAACACATGACTGGCACGTAACTACAACATCATAGTGATTATAGCCTAGAAAATATTGCAGGTCACTCAGCATTATCCAAAACAACTGGATATGAGTACTACTACCTCGGCTGCTACTGCTATTACCATTACTGTTATATGGTTACTACCACCTTTACTACTACTACTATTTGCTATATGGTTACTACAAGCTCTGCTACTGCTATTACTATTACTGCTGTTCTTTCTACTCCTGCTGCTGCTTCTGCTGATGTTTCAGAAGTAGATCATGAAGTCTCTCTAGGTGGATTGGCACCAACCTTTGAGCGAGCAGCTAAGTGTGCATCAACTGTCTGTACCACCTAGGAGCACCTGCTATTATTATTATTATCACTGATGTTGCTTTCCACTAGTATTACTATGATTAATTGTAATAATTCAAGCATTCTTCTTTGAGGGAGCTCTGGTGGCCTCACAATAAGAAGCTATGCCACCAACCCAAAGGTATGTGGTTTGAATCCACCAGCTGCTCTGCAGGAGAAAAATGGGCAGTCTCTTCCTATGTGATTTACTACCTCTGAAAACCCAGTGAAGGTCATCTATGAACCAGTACATAACAGGAACAATGACTACTGGCAGAGTCCACAGAGTGCTACTAACCCAAAGGTTCTGGCAGTTCTGGCAGTTCAAATCCACTATCAGTTCCACAGGAGAAGAATGAACAATATCCTTCATTTCAGCCTTGGAAAATGCACCGGAGAGTCAGTTATGAGTTGGTTCCAATTAGACAGCAACAAGAGTTAAGTTGAGCCCATTTTTTCAAAATTTTACTGTATGTCCTAAACACTACAAGTAGTATCGTGTTGAATTCCCACAGCCATCTGTTAAGGACACTGTTATTGTTTCCATGTTAAAGCTCAGAAATAGCACAGATTTTAAATGACTGGCCTAGAAACCCCATAGCTGAGGAAAATTAGTACTTGATCCCATTTGGCCTGGTATAGAAGCCTCATAGCCTTCATGCTAACCAAAGTGCAGATCCTGATGGAAGTAAGATGTGATGATGGAAACCAATGTGTCCCAGAGCCACAACTGAAAAAGCATTTATCACATATTCTGAAAGTTACAGAGCCCTATAAAAAAAAGACACTCTCTTTTTAAGGCTGTGCCCCTCCAGGGCTCTTGTTTCAGAGCTCCCCTGGGTGAGGTCACATCACAGCTTCTCAGCCAGGACCACCCAGGTGTCCATTCAAGGCTTTCCATCAACGCTGGACTCCTAAATGTGTGTTACTTAGGTGAAATTGAAGTTTCAGGAAAAGAAAGAAGACTCTTTTTAAAAGGATATTTGCCTCTTCAAAAGTATATGTTATTTTGTTTGCTATGATGATTCATATATAGGCCATAAGTTTGTTTATTGTGCTGTACTAGCCCTCTTCCCCTAATTAAAAGAGGAGGCAGGAATTAGAGAGAGAAGGGCTGTGTTGTGCCCTGTTTTCCAACAAAGCTATAAAACTTTCTCTTTAGCAAAAGCATAAAGAACCGAAGTAAAACAGTCTCCCAGTTTCTGACTACAATATGCTGTCCTCTTCTCTTCCTCCAGGGAGACATTTTTAGGTCACAGAAAATCCTATTTCAGAAAAAGTTCACACCTGTAGTCTTAGTCTATAACAAATTATGCACAAAGAAACCAACATCTGTAGGGCTGTGGTGAGAACCTCTTCCTGAGTTTCTGTGAATTCTGTTCTAGAACGGTTCCATGCAGCACATTCTTTGAAGGATCTGCCCATGCAGCCTGGGAAACTCCAAAGGTTGTAGTCCATGTACCATGGCCTAGAGCCACCCAGCAGTAACCAGGCCAAGGAAGTGCTCCTCTGTACTCAGTCCTGCAACCTTGTTGTTCCTCACCCAAATCATGTGCCTACACTTCGAAACAACACACAAAACTATCCCGGAACTTGGAGGAGTATGAAGACAGACATTAGACATTCCACAAGTTTTAAAAATTCATGAAATGGTTAAATTTCATGTATTTGGTAGACTGAGACAGTTAAGAAAACAAAGATACTTAAAAGCAGTTGCACTTAAAAGCAGTACATAAACGCCCTACTTAAAAGCAGCATTTTAACTCACACTTACACCCCTAAACACACACTCACACAAACACCCTTTCACATATTACAAACACACTCACACTCTCTCAGGCTCACACACACTGATGTTCACACACACTCGGGCTCACACATACTCATTCTCATACACACTCATGTTCACTCTCATGCTCACACGCTCTTGCTCACGCACACTCTCATGCACACACAACCTCTAACATTTATACACATTCTCACATATATATTCTCACTTACATCCTTACTATTTCCTTTCACTACCTTTTAAAACATTTTTTAAATAAAAATGTAAAAAATCCAGTGGCTCAGAATAAAAAGCCAAGTCTTTCTACGACAAGTAAACAATATGCATATTAATGCAGGGAAGAGCTGTCAGACAGACAAAAGGAGCTGTGAGCTGGGGCCCCATCCCTCCACTCGCACCAAAGCAGCACTGTGGCATCAGGATGGTCCTTCTTGGCTTGTCCTGTCATCCTAGGCAACCCGTCTTAGCCCAGACCCTCCTGCCCACCCTAACTGACTCTCCTGGGTCCCTTAACTGAGTCCCCAACAAGTCTAGTTCCCACCATTGGTCTCCTGGTCCAATGAGGGATAATGGTGCCAGCAACATTTTCCGCACACATGCAAATCATGGATGGAGCCTCTACAAATCTTATTTCCTAAAACAAGCCTGGAAGCAGGAGCGGCATCCACTTCCACAATGGCTTGCCTCCGGAAACTCTATGTATGAACAGTGCTCAGGCCGTTCGTTCATAGTGCCGCTATGAGTCGTCTACGACCCGACGGCACCAAACAACAAGTCCATCTACTTCCTCCTGTACGTGGTTCTTCAGAATTCTGTCTGTGTACACACTATGAAAAAGTTTTGGTAGTACTATCTTCAGTTAAAGGAGATTACATGGGCTCCCTCTACAGATAAGCACAAATAGGGGAGCACATTATTACTAGATGCATTTAAAACTGAAACTGTTTCAAAAGAAGTTATCCACAAATTAAAAACAGTAACTATCACCTTTTTAAAAGGTATTCACCATCTATCTATCAGTGGGGCTTGCATCTTGCTTTAATGGTGAGCAGGTATCAGTAGCACTTTCAGGTTAAAACAAACAAGGAAGAAAGGGCTGGCAATCCATTTCCACAAATCAGCCAGTGAACTCCCTATCCATCACAATGGTCTCATCTGCAGCTGACCAGGGAGATAGCACAGGACCAAGCAGCATTTTGTTCTGCTCTGCACGACAATACCCTGAGTCAGGGGCTGATCAATAACAGCTAATAACAACAGTGTGCAAGAAAAGTCTGAGTTTCTGGGTAAATTAATCTTCTGGAAAAGTCCTGGCCATTAAGAAAAAAACAACTGGCGCCACCAATTCAATTTCAACACATGGCGACTCGTGTGTCTGGGGGAGCTGCACTCCACAGAGTTTCAATGGTAGGTTTTTTAGGAGATCACCAAGCCTTTCTTCCAGGTACCTCTCAGTAGATTTCAGCTGCCTTTCAGTTAACAGCTGAGAGAGACAGAGCCATTTTCTTTCCACCCAGACCCCACCAATTTATACAAAAACTCTATCTTCAAGACAATAGAGCTTAAAGGCACAGCTTCCCTCCAGACCATGGAGAGAGGGATATGCAACAAAGCCAAATCCTTCTGGATTATGAACAGCCAAGAGTTTGCAACATGTCAAAGGATATTCAAACTCAAGCTCATTGCTATCAATCTGGCACTGATATATATAGCTGACCTACCAGCAGGCTTTTTTTCAAAAGATGTTAGTCACCCACACACTGATATAACAAACAAGCCATCCATTCTTAAGTGTGTTGTGATGAGTCAGGTTTGTGTGACATTTCTAGCCATGGACCTATAAGTTCCACCAGATGACTGCCTGAGACTATATGAGCAGGATGCATAGAGGCTTAGGGGACTGGAGAGTCTGCTCATGCAAATGAGGTGCAGAGAACTTTTAAAGGAAACTGGCTAACTTGTGGGTTTGCTGTGTGTGGAGAGAGTACACCTTAAATGTTGCTATGCAACATTAACCTTCTTCCCTGAGAAAAGTTTTAAAGAGTTACAACACTGAAGACAAAGTCTGTAGCTAGATCACTCCCTAAATGTAGTTGCCAAGAAACTAAATGCAGTTGTAGAAACAAGAATATTTCTAGTACATTACTTAAATTTAGGTTCTTCCTCCTGTCTAACAAGAATAGCAAAACAGGAGTCCATGCTTTCTACACAAGCAAAAGAAGAAATGTATTAGGAAAAACACTTTACAAGTGACAAAGAACTGCTAGCCCATCACACCTTGAATAAAAGACAAGAAGGTCCTTTTCAAGAGTCTGGAGGTGGGAAAGGATGTCATGTTTATTCTTATTGTTATTGTTGTTATTGGGTGCCTTCATTTGACCATGACTCATAGCGACCCTCTAAACACCAGATCTGGACCTTGCCCTACCCTGCACCATCCTTACAAACTCTGATATGCTCCAGCCCACTGTTAAGACTCACAGTGTCAACTCCTCTTTTTGAGGGTACTACTCTCTTTCTCTGACCCTCCCTTTCCCAGCATGATGTCCTTTTCCAAGGACTGGCCCTTTCTAATAACATGCCCAAAGTACCTGACATGAAGTTTCACCACTTTTACCTTCAAGGAACACCCTGGTTGTACTTTCTCCAAGACAGATTTGTTCTTTTTCTAGTCCATGAGATATTTTTCAACACAACCCAAAGGTATTGGTCTTCTATTATCCTTATACATTGTCCAACTTTCAGATGTGTAACAAGTAACTGAAAAGACCATAGCTTGGATCAGGTGTACCTTGGTCTTTAAACTTGCATCATTTCTCTTAAGTATTTTGGAGAGGTCTGTAACAGCATTTTCCCAATGCAACACAATTTAAGAGTTAACCTATTAAAACAAAAAAACCTTCCTGTCTTGTTTATTCATGAAAGGAGGAGGTGATTATCTGAGATTGGCCATATGGAAGTGATCAGAGTAATTACATGCAATAGTTTTTCCAGGGTGGCTGCCATCAGAAGTTTGCCCCCCCACCCCTCGCCTTCAGAAGAGTTTATTTAAATAGTTTCAGTTGAGCCCCATTCTCCGAGGGGTATAATTATTGCCCTGGAGTGGGATTTTGAGTCAGGTCTTCATGGAATGTATAGAATGTAATCAGGTGTCTCGTTGGAAGCATGCAGATGGTCGTGACAGCTGTGTGTATGCCTGATTCCTGGGTGTGGCTTTAAAGTTGGCCATCTCCAACTGAAGCATTTGGTCATCACAAAACAAACAAGTCTTTTCAAGAAGGCTGCTCTCTAGAAGGTCATACAGGAGTCACTCACATGACACTTGAAATGTCTCATCAAAGTTAAAGATTCTTAGGAGGGAACACTTCACACTGGAGGCACTTAGTGTTCTTGGGTATTGTAATGTCTGCTTCAACTGAATGTTAGTGTTCCACATCTGAACTGTCTCAAGGAAATTAATTCAGCACATTATGCAGAAGGAAAGGAGACAAGAAAAGAAGAAATTATGAGATTCAGAGCAAGGCTAGCACTAACCCAGGTAAAGTTTAAAACAGAATTTTCCTTCTTATCACTTGAAAAGGTAGTCCTGGAAACAAGGTCAGAAGGTGCTATCAGTAATAGAAGGTAGTGACACTGAACTGTAGATTGCAGGGGGAGGGAGACTACAACAAAGGATCTCAACCTGACAAGGCAGCTTTCCTCAAAATGATCCCATAAGACAAAAATGAAACTTCTACTTTATAAACTACTTTTAATTGTTTTCTTGCCTGCAGCAAGACAGCAGTAGTAAGGGAAACAGCAGAAACCAGGAGGCAGGGAGAGGGCACTGAAACATTTTCTGAGCAGAGCCTACCAGCAGCTAAGAGAAAGCTACTGTTTTTCCAAGCTGGTCCCCATTCCAACTGGTAATCTTTTACTTTCCTGATAAACTCCATAATTATAAGCTTGGCTTATTGGTTCTGTTAAATATTATAGCAAATTACCAAATCCAAAGATGGAGGAAGAATATTGAGTCAGGGGACTAGATTCATCACAGAAGATGGAATGGTACAGCAGCTGGAAGAAATTATATGTATCAAACATTAGTCTCTGCCTCACAGGCACTAGCTTTGTATTGATTCTTATAAAAGAAATTATTTATGTACTGACAGAAGCAAAGAAAATTATATAAAGCTTATTGATAATGTTATTGTTAGATGCCATTGGGTCAAGTAAGAACAGATCTGAACCCTGTCCTATCCTGTGCTATCTTCATCATTTCTGAAACACTCAAGCCCATTGCTGCAGTAATTTTGTCAATCCACCTGGCTGAGAGTCTTCCTCTTTCACTATCCCTCTATATTTCCAAGCTGTCTTCTTTCCATCATTTCCTTCTCTAAAGAATAGCCTCTCCTAGCAATATGTTCAAAGTATGTAAGATAAAGCTTTATCATCTTTGCCTCCAAGGAGCACTGTGGATGCACCTTCTCCAAGACATATCTGTTTGGTTTTTTTGGCAGTCCACAAGATATTCAGTACTCTTCTCCAACACCCCTTTTTAACTTATACAAAATCTGCTTTTGCCTAGTAGTCTGGTGATTTTGGGGTGTTTGTTGGTTTGTTTTTTTTAAAAAAACCCAATGCCCTTGACCCCCTTCTTTCTTTGTTAGGGCTTCTGCACCCACACCCTTGAGAAATATCAGAGGACACAAGCAGTTTGCACAGACCTAATCTGAATACATATTTCGTGTATACCTGTAGAAAGTAACAGAGAAAGTAAAAAAGAGGAAGATTTTCGATGCCATTTCAGTTCTTTTGCATTTCTCCTACTCAGACCTTTGAGAAAGGTTTCCCAACAAGCCGACCAAAGGATTTCAGGTTAATGGGGGCAAGGGAGGGGGCTGTTGCAGACCAAGAGCCGGTGCCACAGAATTGCACAAGTATGCACAGCCATTTACCATCCCATCAAGAAGAACGCAACAGCTCACAAAGTACACCTGGGAACACAGGTATGAGGAGGGCAGGCAGCCTCACCTTTTCATCCTGATAGAACTTGTTGACACTCTCCAGCTGGAAGCTGTGGCTCAACTGGATCTTGTCAAGCTGCTCTTTTTGCTTCTCTAATTCTCCCTGAAACTCATTCTTTTTCAGCTCCACAGCGCCCCTCTCTGCAGCTGCCCTGCGGACCCTGCCTTCCAATTCCATGATGCGTGTCTGCAAAAAGAAAAAGTGTTAAATGCAAACGCCAGCCATTGCTGCAAACCAACCCACCAGAGTCGGCAGCAGACACTGAGGCCTACATCAGTGCCAGCCTCCCACCCCTGCAAAGGTTCCAAAGGCTCATGTGTTCAAAGGAACTGTGAGAGCTAGAACAGGAGTTTCTAGAGAAACAATGGCATAAATTAAGGTATTCACACCTCCAAGCTTCAGAACGCCACCCACCTTTATGCCCCAATGGGTTTCAATGAAGCAAGTACATAAAAGACCCTGGATATAACCTGGAACAATGGGTGCTGAGATATTTATTTCCTTTCCTCTGATACCACAGCACCTGACAACTCTATCAAATAGGACTTTTGAAGACTGGTTTTGTTTCTCCAGCTCACCCTCATCTGCCTGAGAACAGAGGTCTAGTAGAATCTGACACACAAGGTCGATAACCCAGGGAAACAAACTGAGTCTGGGACAGGACATGGGAAAGCTCAGGTGAAATGGAGCTTCATGGTTAAAGGTCCAAGCTCTGCCATCAGCAAGAGTTGTTTGGAACCCCAGCTCCAGTAGTACTGGCCTCTTTGTGCCTCGCTCTGCCCACCTGTGAAAGTGGGACACATAAGTCACAAGCTCTTAGGGTGTGACTTAGAGATAAAGAACATGGTGTCCACATAGTGTTCAGCACAGTGCATGAGCCCTGATGGTGAGCTTTAAGTGGGAAAGCTAATACTTTCATCATTGTTGAATGGTAATGCTGAAGACTGATACTGTAAAATATAAATTCCTTAGACTTATTATCCAAGACTGCTCTTTAATATGTAATGTGGACTACAGTTCATGGTCTACATATTTAAGCATATTATCTTTCCAAAACTAGCTCAAACATGTTGACTGAAACCTGTTAACTCACAGGAAGCAACAAGGAGGGTGTTCCAGCAGCAATCTCAAAAGTCGTAAGTGTTTGATAAAAAGGGTTCCCTCTCATCTAAGGGCAGAGATGAGGGACAGGGTGGCATTGAGGATATGGAAAGTCAGACCTAGAGCTAGAGTCGTAGCATGGGGGTTCGTGTGCTCATGTGATGTGCATGTGTGTGTATTGAAACTTTGGTGACTATAAGTAATAAACCACTTGACTCTCATTGTCTGGAAACCTTAAATGACATCTGGATAGATACAACAAAAAGGCAGAAATACTAAGGTACCCTGGACGGCATCTTGGAACATATGAACACAAGGTAAAACTAGTGAACACATCTATCTTGGAAGACGTACAGGCAGACTGGTCCTCAGAAACAAAGATGGAGAAATGACATCTCTCATATTTTGGGCACTACGTGTCACTGGAGGAGGGCATTGCATTTGGTGTGTTTGGTCAGTAGAGAACAGGAGGATCCTCAATCAGCAGGCTGACACAGCAGAAGGTGTGAGGATGGTGAGGGTAGTGTTTCCTTCTGGTGGACAAATGGTTTCCTTGAGTCAACTGACTCAATAGCACCTAATAGTAAGGTAAAAATTATGAAAAGCTGAAAAAATGAAGGGCTTTTATTAATAATGCATAATCACTGGTATATTTTGTGTGATAAATGCACCATACTAGTAAAGAATGTAAATAAAAGGGGGTTTGGGTGTGGAGTATACTGCAACTGTGCTATCTTTGAAATTTATTTGTAAATCCAAAACTATTCTAAAAGGAAAATTTTTAAAAAGACAGACACCTGCAGTTCCACGCTCCGGGAGCTGGCAATCCAGTAGTTGAAGCCAAGGACTATGACACAGGCCACCAGAGCGGCCAGTAGGAGCGGGGGCGACTTCATGCTCCGACGCCCATTACCCAGTCCCATCATCTCAAGGCTAGAGTAGAGTGCCTGCCAAGTGAAGAGAAACAACTGCACTCAGTTCCATTGTCATCAGCCAAGAAGTAGGCTACATCCATCCCCAGGCCCCAGGGTGCTATTGAGCCTGGAAACAGAAGCAAGGGGAGTTGTTCCTCAGAATGCACACTGTCAGTGGAGGGCATGGACAACCCACCCACGATTCTAAGTCCCAGAGCAGTGGGGTCCACTCCCAGGGATGGCTTCCTGAGGACTGTCCTCAGAATCCACCACTCAGAGCTCAAGCTCTGCAAGCAGCACTCTCTCTCCTTCAGTTTCCTCATCTATAAATGCAGGATATTATAGTACCTGCTCCTCCAGGGTAGTGTGAGAATTAAATCAACAATAGAAGCAACCAAGCAGGGGCAATGGTGGTAAAGGAGCAGGATTTTTGCTTTCTGTGGAGGAGACCTTCCCACCGATGCACATATGTGGCCACCTGTCAGGGAAGATGTGTGGTGCTAGCCAGATTTCAGAAGCTCTTTCAGACTAAAAGAGGCCTGAGAGAACGGCCCAGAAATCTACTTCCAAAACACTTGCCAGTGAGAATCCTATGGATCCCAACAGTTTTATCCACACTCATTACAGAGAAGGCACAGGCATAGGTAAGCAGAGTGTTGTCCCCTTGTTTATGGGGCTACATCAGTGACAGTCAACAAGATACAAATAGCAAATATTAAGTGCTCACACATTTCACTAAAAAAGCAGACATTTCTAAGCTGTCATTACTGCAAGTACCATCCTTCATCATCCGAGGGGTGTGGAACCTGATGCCCAAAGTCAGACCATGAGATAGGTTTACGGCTCCGGGCCCTGCTGGGGCCCAGGAAATTGGGAACCTGGAATCTGGGACTCTGAGGCATGACCTGTGAGAGGGCACATCCAACATGTCATATGAAGAGCTGTTGGAATTGCAGAACAAAGTGGGGACCAAGAAGTATAAACAATCGGTGGTCGGAAACAGCATTAGAAAGCAAGATTCTAGACCACTTGCCCAAAATCAATATGATGCAGATAAGCACAAGCCTCTGGAAATGTCAGCAAAAGTTCAGGTGCCATTTTTACATCAGGTTGTCCCCATCAGTAAAAAGGTGACCAGGGAGAGAGAGAGAGAGACACACACACACACACACACACACACACACACACGCTTTGATGAGGTATTTGAAAAACATACCAATTCCTGAATGATATCTGAGCCAAAGAAAGATTGTGAAAAAGCAATTGAAGAAGCACTAGAAACTGCAGCTGCTACTTCAGGGAATAAAGCAGCTAGAACCTGCACAGCAGGTGCTGTGACTCGCCCTGAAGCAGGAGCATTGTCAGGCCCAGCAGGGCCATCGCTGTACTTCCTGAAGAAGTCCGAGCAGTGTGAGTTGGCCCTAGCCAAGAAGTTCAAGGAGCTGAAACACAGCAAGAAGCTAGAGAGTTTCTTAAGTCAACGAGGTGACCACATGCAGGCAAGGACAGAAAACATCTCCCCTTCAGCAAAGGGTAATAAGAAACTGTCTTCAGCTCTGCCCAGTGAGACATGGATTTGTGGGGACAACCTTGAGCTTGGCCTGTTTTCCTGGCTAAGGCCAGATCACAGCTGGACTTGAACCAGGTTGGCTCAGGAAGACTAGAAGATTCTCAGCCTGGTCCAAAGCCTGGCAGGAAGAGCAGCTCAGGTTCCTAATGTGTCACCTGGCCTCTGCTTGGATCTTGTTCATCATGTCCTCATGTCCTTCTTCCACCCTTGCTGTAAGCTGATAACTCTGTAGGAAAGAAAGAGGGTAAACAGTGAAGGCCACCAAGTCTGTTGATAGCTCCTTGGGCTGGGATTTTATGCAGGAATCATTTATAAACATTTTTGTCACTCAAAAAAAAAAAAATAGCAGACATTTATCATTTTTACTTGTTCATCTGATGCCCAACATGTGAAAGTTTTTACTTCTTAACAGAATTACTACGGACACTTCCAATTAAAGCATTCCTGAGGGGAGTTCTAGGTAAAGAGTTGTATTGCCAACCTAGAGGCAGGCAGTTCAAATCCACCAGTGGCTCCTCAGAAGAAAGATGGAAAGATCTCCTCCCAAGATATGGCTTCTGAAAACCCACTGGAGGGTCAGCTACGAGTGGATTCTGACTCCATGGCTATGAGTTAGAGAAAGCTGAAGAAGGTTGCCCAACCTGAGGATGAATGTAAATTCTGCTAACAAATTCTATAAATCATATCCAGGGTGCATTCATAAACAAAGCAGTGAAGCAGAGCAGCTCTCCTCTCACTCCACTCAATGGGGAAGACACAAGCGAAGCACTCCAAACTGGGGCCTGAGACAGAAAAGAGGCATTCGCTGTGTGCCAACCAAGATAGCCACTTGCTTTGAGCACTCACTTCCCTCACTTTTCTACAAAAGCAGTGTAGTCAGCCTCACATCCTCTAGAGAGCTGAGGCAAAACAATTCTTTCCAAGGGCTACAGAGTGCAATCTAACTTTTAAAGAGAAGCAAAGATTTATCTCAGAAGGGAAAAAAAAAGCATAGTTGGCATCAAGTCTATTCCCAAGCATGCCGGAGCAGGGCTGAGCTCAGAGGGCTTACAAGAGCTGATTTTCAGGAACAGATTGTCGGGCGTTTTTTCCAAGCTGCCTTTCGTGGATTCCAACCTCGAACCCTTCAGTTAGCAGCCAATCCTGAGGTGTCAATCATACCTGTATGCTTCAACCCAAAACCACTTCAGGATTAGTCACAAGAACAAGGAAAGTATGACTTTTCCAAATGACTTTGCTGAGGCAAATGAAACAGCTCCTTGTCACAGTGAGGGCCAGCACTGCAAGAAATAGTCTTCAGATAGCCACTTTCATTCTGGCTGTGAGGTCCAGAGGGAGCAGCATCAGGACAGGGAAACTATTTTCTTGGGACTGGCCTTCAAGATCAAGTTCTTGAGAATGTTCAACACAGTAGGTACAGAGCTGATTTTGATCTTGTGGTATTTCTAAATTTGTGTTTAGTGCAGTATACACCTTCTTTCTTAATAGTTACATACTAGCTACTACATGAACCTTCAGGGGAGAAATGAGCAATGTTTCTGAATTATCTAAAATTAACCACCACAAGAACCACTTTGTATGAGGCTGATGGCTTCATCTAATGTTGCTGTACTGGGGCCTCCTTTATCTACTTCTGGACTCCAGGATAAAAGAAGAAAATGTCTCTAACTTTTTGTAACAGCAAACTCTGTACAATGCAAAGAAGAGTAAAACTCAGAAACATTAAACTTCTGAAAGATCCTAACACTAACTACCATTTAATTGGTTCTGACTCATAGCAGGTCTCCAGGGTTGTAAATCATAATGGGAGAAGACTGCCCATCTTTCTCCTAAGAAGCAGATGGTATATTTGAACTACTAAATGCCTGGCCTTTTGGTTACCACTGCAATATCACCAGAGTGCCTATGTTGATTTTACATATCTACTGAAAAGTGGGCCTCTGATATCTCATCATAGCTGATCTTAATCACAGTCTATTAAAATGCCAACTATTTCCACAACACTGACTACACGGAAATTCAGGATTATTTAAAGTTCTGATGATTTTTTTTTTAAAAAGCCAACTATTATAATATTTAAAAAAATATGAAAGTACTAAACAAAATTGGGGACAGGGGAAAGTACAGTAAGGTATAAAAGAGTCCATCTTCCAACTCCCAAAACAAAGTATGGGATGTGTCCGTACTGTAAGTTCACTTGGACAGCTTCCCAACAGCATCCGAGCACATACATTCCTTGTCCTGTAGGGTTTCCATTCTAAAATCAGCTTTCCTTTTGCTTATTATTTTTCCCTCATGGCTTTAAGTGACTCCCTACCCCCAACTCTTGCAGCACTGGCCTGTGGAGTAAGGAAGGACGCAGGTAGTCAGGCAGAGGACATGGTACTGGGTCCTGCTCTCAATTTTAGCAGCCCTAGCCCATAGGTATGAAAGGATACAACCAGGTGAGGTAAGGGATGTGGCACTGGGCCCTGGGCCCAACTCTAGCAGTTCTGGCCCATGGGTAAGGAAGGACACAAGCAGGCGAGGCAGGGATGTGGGGCTGGTCTCTGTTCTTTGGCAGGAGGCAGGTGGGTGATGAGGTAAAACATTCGGGTGGCTCTTATTACTCAGGAGGGAAAACAGGAAGCAGCTAAATGTACCCTTCTCCCTCCCTCCCTCCCTCCCTCTCTCCCTCCCTCCCTCCCTCTGCTGCTCTCTCAAGTTCAGTTGGAAACATGGAATTCATACAACACTCAAATTACATGCCCATGTGAATGTCGCAGGCATTAAGCAATATATGCCTGTATATAAAATATATGTATGTAAATAAAAAGCCTCTTACGCTTAGAGAATAGAATTTTATTGTCAACCCGAAGGCAGGTAGTTCCAATTTACCAGTGGCTCCTCAGGATGGGCAATCTCCTCTCATGAAATTGACAGCATCTAAATACCTGCTAGAGGTATTCTGATGTACCTGAATACCTGCTGTTCTTGATAGCTAGACAGCACATAACAACCACTGTAATTATATTCTCCAATGTGTTTCCCTTCTCCTGCTTCTGTCAACCTTCAGTAACTATCAGACTCATTTAGGTTTTGATCAAAGTAACAATGTTTAGACCCTATCCCTAAGTTTTTTAAGTGTTTCTAAGTTTCAGGGTAGGAACAAAGAATTTTTTGCCTAGAGAGCTCTGTTGGTGTTGTTCCCAGGGCCTTGCATACCAAAGGTGGTACTCCTCTGGAAGTTCAAATCCACCAGCTACTCCATGACAGAAAGATGGGAAGTCTCTTTTAGTATGATTTACAGCCTCAGAAACCCATTGGTGGGTCCTCAGTGAGTCTATTCCAACTCCATGGAAATGAGTATGTGATCTCAGGTAAAACCACTGTTCTGGATTTTCTAGACATGTTACTTGGGTTTTGATACACATACAAAATAATAAATAAATATTTTCACTAAACAAGATCACAGCATTCACTGTTCTGCAATAAATCTCTTAGTCACATATGTTGCTGCCCCTCTCCCAGCAACTGAATCATGCTTTCTGTGGACTATGTCCCAGGGAGGTTGGTGCCAGCTTCTCCAGGCTTATTTCCAATAAGGGTGCCACAAATAGCTTGCACACCCATGTCTCTATTTTGAAAGCTTTCACTGAACTTCACAATCCCTTCTCCACAATTCTGAGGTTCAGAATCTCCACAATTCTGAAATCTAGAATGTTCTACAAACTCCAAAATATGCTGAGTTTCTCAATATTCCAGTAACTCATCCATCAACAAAAAACTGACCTGATCTCAGACCAAGGCCTACTGTGAACCTAAAGCTTTTCCAATCTTCTCTGAGTGTGAATATTTTTATTTGACTGCAGAAAAGTTTGATTACAAGGTGCTGTCCCTAAAGCCCTGGGGATGTCACACATCAGTAAATGTATCATATTATCTTCTGAACTCTGAAGGAAAAAAATCATTAGAATTCCATGACATATTAGCCCTTCAAAGCTTTGAGGAAGGAGAGTGTGCCAGCAGGGAGTTAATTACACATATGGCATATTTAATCCAGTTGAAACATAGGAACTTGGGTAATCTTCCTATCAGCTGTGGAGAAGGCATCACCATCTCACCTTGCAGGTGAGGAAATAAATCATACAGCATAACTGTGGGCTATGACGGATCAGAGAGAATAAAGGGAACATGGAGAAGACCATCCAAGGAAGAAGCTGGGAAATGGAACTAGAGACAGCCAGTGCCACAGCTCTGGGTGCACTCCCACACCCACTCCTCAGTTTCATGCCTGGTACCAGAAATAACCCTCGACTTGAGGGAAGTACAGGACTACCATGATCTTATGGCCCTGAAGAACATGGGCAATCGTTTACCATGAAAGCAGGATCTGGCGCCCATCACTAGTCAGAAAAAGGGTACTAAATGGAAAAGAAAACAAGTTAATGGAAGACCACATAAATACCAGTACTCAGCCCTAGACGCTTGTTCCTTCTCTCTTAAGAGAGGGACCCCCTTGTTGAATGCTGAATGTACTGCACTTGCCTATTTGTCTTTCTTCTTTCACTGATAAACCTAATACTAATCACTTCTGTGAGTGTCTATCATGGCAATCTGATACAGAAAGAACCTGTAGTCCTCTCCAATGCCTTTGATCCTGGCACCTTCTACACCATTACCAGAATTGACCTAAAAGACTGTACTTCCATTGAATTGCTGATACAACTGATGATAGAGTAGTGAAAATCTGATACCTTCTAATACTTTATGTAGTACCAGGAAACTGCCTTATTTTCTTTAAAGAAATGCTATAACCTAGTAACTAATGTTTCTTTTTATAACTGTTTAAAAGGGGGGAAAAATCCACTTTCCTTTCTTTCTTTTCCTCTTAAGCCTAGCAACTGACTTTCTTACCAAACAAAAGGTCCCGTCAAAGTGGTTTACCCATTCACTCAGAAAAAAAAAAAAACACCTCATTAATTGGAGCTTTCCCTTGTTCAGCTAGCAATCTGTAGCTGAGAAGTATGCAATTTCCTTAAAATGGACACCCTGCACCTGCAAATCACTTCATTTTGGGTCATAAAACATTGGATGCTATCTTGGGTCTTTGATTAGGCTGAATCTACTTGCTTTGAATTATCATCAGGCCCAGAGAGTTGGGTAAGGGAAGATACTGTGAGAATTCTCACTCATTGTCCATGCTCCCCTTAAAAAAAGGCCTAACAAAAGGAGAAGGCAGATTCAGGAAGCCAATACCCTCTGTTCTCCATATGCGTGTATATAAATCAAGGTTACCTCAGCTTCTTCCACTCCAATCTGTGTCTCTTATGTCATATGCACAGAGAATACCTAGATTCAGTGCCAGGTGGAAGACAAAAGAAAAATAAAAATCCCCTAGTTTAGTCATGCTCAAAAATAATCCTGCTGTGTGGACTGAGACTTTGTTAGAGTTTTCCATGAAGAGGTAAAGTGAAGAAACAAACTAAAAGTGAAAGCAAAGATAGTATCGTTGGAAAACTACTTTCCAAAGACCGAATAGGCCATTTCCCCCTCAAGTGGGGAGGTAAGGCAAAAGAAAGGAGGGGGGAAAAAGTAATTTCTGCATGTTAGGGAGTTCTGGTGGCCTAGTAGTAAGAAGCTTCATTGCCAACCTAAAGGCACTTAGTTCAAATCCACCAGCTGCTCCGCAGAACAATTCCCATGTTTCCTATCTCTGAAAACCTTTGGAGGGTAAGCTATGGGTCAGTTACATAACAACAAAGATGGGAAATAACAAGAAGTAAGTGGGCAGTTCTCTCCCAGATTCATTCTATGAAGCAAACATATCTTTGATACCAAAGCCAGGAAAAGACACCACCAAAATAGAAAACTATAGGCCAATATCTCTCATGAAT
>NW_006400048.1:1747742-1757238 GCF_000299155.1 Elephantulus edwardii | reverse complement strand
ATAATTATAGAAAAAAAAGAAACAAAACAAGAAGTAAGTGGGCAGTTCTAATGTGTCAGCCATCTTGATCAGTCAAGCTACCTCATTTAATTCCTGGCACCTCATTAGTTAACATGAGTTCTACTTCTTTTTGTTTGACTTATCTAATTCTAACCTTAACTCCCAAGACTGATTTTTTTCTTCCAGCAGAAAGCAGAACAATTTCTCTAGAAACACTGGTCAAACAGATAGTGACTACCTCCGTTAAAATATTCAGCAAATAGAAAAGCAAAGAAAATTTAGAGTGGAGAGCTCTGGCAGACAGGATAAGGTTATGAGCCTTATTACATCAGCAATGAGCCATCAACAGCATCAAGAATACAAAACCAATTCCCATGAGGTCAGATATGTTCCTCTACACTCCAGAACCTCTTTCTACTCATCTCAACATCAATCTCACTGCTTTTCTGGGTCCAAAATCCAATGCAATAGCTAATTTACAGATAACACAGGACCAATGGTGAAGTAAAAAGATTATAATCCAGGTTAGTAGCAGAATACAGTCAGGATAGCTTCTGAAATGTGCTCACAGGCGCCTCAGCCTTGAGCCTCTCAGCTTTAGACTAGTGTCCCAAAGTTTTCAGTCCTACCAATATTGTCTGTCCTCACCTGACCCCCACAAGTTGTCCAACAAACTGGGGCAAAGGATCTTAGTTCGGTTCTGGTTTTGTCCCAGTAAGCACCATCTCATGTTGACTCTCTGGTCCTCTGCTTCAGCTGCTATGGCTGTTGGTGTGATCTTGGAGGATGAATTCAATTCTCTTGATTCTTCTCCTTTGCTGGTGGGAAAGATTCTTCTTCTGCTGGACCATTCAATTTAATGGTGAGACTAGCCAATCCTCTTGTGGATAGGATAACATGCCCTAGTCACATATCCACAAGACATCCACATGGAAGAGTCAGGAAATAGCTAGGAAAACCATTTTGAATAAACCCTTAACTCCACACCTCCCAAGATGACGCACTGGTTTGGGGGCAAACATCATATGTGATCACCTTCCCAATAATCTACAGCCTTCTAATCATAAGAAAAATGCAAAGAAACTAAAAAAAAAATCCCAATAATTTCTCTGAATAACTGAAGGTTTCTCTGAAAAACAAAAGTCTGAATAACTGTCACAGATGAGACAATTATAGACACAAAACTGAATGCAATGTGAGCAATGTGTAACAGATCTTATAGATAAAAAAGAAAAGCTGGTAAAATCCAAATGAGTTCTAAAGTTTGGCTAATAAGATACTGTTCCGGTGAGCTTCTATCTTTTGATGAAAGTGATGGCAAAATGGGCTGTTGTACACAGGGTAGCTAAGAGTAGCAGGTGACTTGATGGCACATAACAACAACAACAACATAGATGAACATATTTTCATTCACCTACCAATTATTCATTTTGTTGAACTACCTTTTGTATTTTGCTGAAGATTACTAAAAAATGGCCAGAAGAATAAACTGTCAAAGAATTATCAGAAATACAAGCTGGATTTAGAAAGGCTGTGACACTAGGGATATCACTGTTGATGTCAGATAGATCTTGGCTAAAAGCAGAGAGTATCAGAAGGATATGTATTTGTGTTTTATCAACTATGCAAAGTCATTTGACTGTGTGCTTCACAACAAATTATGACTAACATTGAGAAGAATAGGAATCCCAGAATACTTCACTGTGCTCATGCAAAAATCTTTATCTAGCCCTTTCCTCAGTTGCCGCTAAGGTGCTCAGTCCTACCGAGGAAGCTAAGGCCGCTTTGAGGTGAGGTCCTCACTTCATCTGGTGACTAGCACCACATCTGACAGCCTTCATCCTAGTACCACCACACCATGGCCTCCGTCTCTGACCTCGCCTGCATCTACTCGGCCCTCATCCTGCAAAACCATGAGGTGACAGTCACGGAGGATAAAATCAATGCCCTCATTAAGGCAGCTGGTGTCAACGTTGAACCTTTCTGGTCTGGCCTGTTTGCAAAGGCCCTGACAAATGTCAACATTGGGAGCCTCATCTGCAATGTGGGCATTTGTGGACCTGTCCCAGCAGCCAGGGCTGCACCGGCTGGAGGACCTGCCTCGCCTCCCCACCCCCAACTGCTGCTGCTCCAGCTGAGAAGAAAATGGAAGCAAAGAAAGAAGAATCTAAAGAGTCTGATGATGACATGGGATTTGGTCTTTTTGACTAAGCTCCTTTTGTATCATGTTCAAGAAAAAATCCTTAACTCAGAAAAAGAAAAAAATCATTATCTAGATCAAGAAGCTGTTGTCCAAACAGAGCAAGGGAATTATGATTAAAACTGAAAAAGTAGTGCATTTGGCAATTCTTTCTTCATACCTTTTCAATCTGCAGGCTGAACAGAATATTTGAGACACTGGACCTTATGAAGAAGAATATGAATGATATCAAGATCAGAGGAAGACTCATAACCAACCTGTGTTATGCAAATAACACAATCTTGTTTGATGAAACTGAAAAAGACTTGAAGCACTTACTGTAGAAGATCAAGGACTAATGCTTTCAATATGGATTGGATCTCAACATCAAGAAAACATCATGAAAAGATTCTCACCACTGGGCTAATAGGCAGTATCGACAGATGGAAAAAGGACTGAAGCTGTTAACAATTTCCGCTTGCTTGGATCCACAATCAACACCGGTGGCACTAACAGGAAATCAAAAGATGAACTGCACTGGCAAAATCTACTGTCAAAGACCTTTCTAGAGTACTAAAGGGCAACAATGCCAGTCTAAAGTCTAAGATGCACCTATAATCTTCTCAGTTGCTTGCTATGCATCTGAGAACTTGACACTGTCTAAGGATAACAGATGAAGTATTTAACTGATACCTTTTAGTTGTAGTACTGGAGAAGAGTACTGAAAATACTTTAGAATGCCAAGAAAACAAATAGGTCTGTCCTAGAGAAAGTGAAACCAGGTTGCTTCTTGGACAGAAAGATGGGGAAACTCTTGTCTCATAAATCTTGGGCATGTTGCTAAGGACAGACCAGTTCTTGAAGAAGGACATCATGCTTGGAAGGGTGGAGAGTCAGCACTGGAGAGGAAGACTCAGGTTGAGATGGACTGATACCAGGACTATGTCAATGGGATCATGTGTGTAAAAAACAGTAAAGGACAGGACAAGGTTCATTGCCTTTGTTCAAGTTTGCTATTTTTACGTTCACTACAACTGACTCTCTGGCACATAACAACAAACACCTTTTCCATATTTGCTGGTTTTAATCTGAGATGTTCGTTTGATTCTATGTTAAGAGTTCTACATATGTTAAAGGCAAAGGAACCTTTTGTCTCTGATGTATATAAAATAGTGTTCTTTCTATATGTAAATTTACATTGTGTATCAATCTGGCCATGATTCTCAGTATAAGTATATACTGTATATTTTTATAAGTATATTTTGTAAA
The DNA here is from genome assembly GCF_000299155.1 of Elephantulus edwardii. Classification (NCBI taxonomy): domain Eukaryota; kingdom Metazoa; phylum Chordata; class Mammalia; order Macroscelidea; family Macroscelididae; genus Elephantulus; species Elephantulus edwardii. The sequence goes on along the minus strand of NW_006400048.1, from coordinate 1,753,790 downwards.
TTCTAACCTCTGTAATGTTCATAGCTAAAGTTAGATGGATCTTGGCAGAAAGCAAAGAATACCAGAAGAATGTCTATCTGTGCCTCATTAACTATGCAAAGGCTTTTGACTGTGTGGATCACAATAAGCTATGGCTGACTCTGAGAAGAACGGGGATTCCAGAACACTTGATTGTGCTAATGTGAAACCCGTACTTGGATCAAGAGGCAGTCGATAGAACAGAGCAGAGAGACACTTACTGGATGGTTCAAAATCAGGAAGGGCCGTCCATCAGGGATGTATCCTGTCTCCGTACCTTTTCAATCTGCATGTAGAACAGATCATCTGAGATGCTGGGCTGTACGAGGAGGAATGTGGCATCAGGATTGGTTGAAGAATCAACAACCTACATTACGCGGATGACACAATGCTGCTTGCTAAAACTGAGGAGGACCTGAAGCACTTGCTGCAGAAGGCCAAGGACTGCAGTCTTCAATATAAATTGAAGCTCAACATCAAGAAAACAAAGATTCTCACCACTGGGCCAATTGGCAGCATCAGTATGGATGATGAAGAGATTGAGATAGTTAACAGTTTTAGTTTACTTGGTTCCACAGTCAACACTCTTGGTAACAGCAGCCCGGAAATCAGGAGATGAATGGCATTGGGAAAGTTAGTGGTGAGGGACCTCTCAAGAGTACTGAAGAGCAACGACGTCAGGCTGGAGACTAAGGTGCACCTGATCCAGGCTATGGTCTTTGCAATTATGTGCTATGGTCGTTGCAATTACGTGCTATGCATCAGAGAGTTGGACAGTGAATAGGGATGATAGAAAGATAATTGATGTCTTTGAGCTGTGGTGCTGGAGAAGAGTATTGAATATACCATGGAATGCTAGGAGAACAAACAGGTTTGTCCTGGAGAGGGTGAAGCCAGGATGCTCCTTGGAGTCAAGGATTCTGAAGCTTCATCTGACATTCTTTGGGCATGTTGCAAGGAGGGACTGGTCCTTGGAGAGAGTCATCATGTTTGGGAGAGTGGAGGAACAACGCAGAAGAGGAAGACACTCTATGAGATGGATTGATTCAGTGATTGGAGTGGTGGGAATGAGTGTGTTTGAGACAGCGAGGTTGGGACAGGACAGAACGGCATTTAGGGCTCTTGTACATAGGGTCGCTATGAGTCACAAGCAACTCGATGGCACATAACAACAACAACATAATGTTCATGAGGCAAGGTTGCAGGCAATGATATGATCAGCTTCATCTAATGAAGGGAAGTTTCTGTAGGTGTATGGACTGAATTCGGTATATGTCTTCACTCTCTGATAAAGCTTTTTTTCTAATCCTGCATCTGACTCATCTCCTCCAGACTGAGCCAATGGCCTGCCATATTACCAGACTTGAACTGATTAACCGCAGAAGTCAGCTTTCTGTGGAACTACCTGCCAACACTGAACTCATTTGTCTACCTAGATGTCTCTTTCTTGAGGTCTGACCCACAAATCTGAAATCTACCAACCTTTACAGGTTTGTGAGCTATTTCCTTGAGATAAAGCTTCATTGGCTTTGCCTCTTTAGAGAATCCAAACTAACACAATAGCCAAATCTGTCAATGCTTTCTCTTTTTTTTATAAATTCTGTTTATACTTTATTTATAAAACAAAGGAGAACTGGTGCCTAGGATACATGGCCTTAGTCAAGGAAATGAGGCTGGAGATCACATGAAAAAAAAATTTGTACAACTAAAGACTTAATCATTGCAAAACCTCTTCAAAGAAATCACAAATAGCAAGTATACATGTGGACCTCAAAAGATGGAATACATAGAAATCAAATTCACCTCTGTCTAAAGAGCTAGTAGAAAAGTTCAAAGTCACAGTTAGAACAAGGTCAAGTGCTGATTGTGGAACAGATGTCATCTGCAAGTTTAAGATGAAGTTGAAGAAAATTAAACCAAAGCTTTATGCAAGTCTTTTTGTGACTGAGTTATTTCACTCAGCATAATGCCGTCTAGGCTCTCCCATAATATTTTATGAAATGGTTGTTCCTTAGTGCTGCATAGTATTTCATTTTGTGAACATACCATAATTTTTCAGTCCATTCATTTGTTAATGGGCATTTGAGCTTTTTCTGTTTTCTTGCTATTGTCAATAATGCTATGAACTTAGGTATATAATAAATCTCCATTCATGTCTCTGCTCTTATTTCCTTGCAGTATATTCCTAGCAGTGGAATAGGTGGATTATAAGGAATTTCTAGGTTTAGCTTCTTGAGTAAACATTAAACTGTCTTTCATAGTGGTTGTATAATTTTTCAATCCTGTCAGCAGTGCATGAGAGTTTCCATCTCCTTAAATTCTCTCCAAAATTTATTGCTTGTTTTCCTGTTAAACTTTGCTTCTGACATGGAATAACAAAGGAAATGTTAACAAAATAAATAAAGCAGAAAGTGTTTTAGACAATGGTGTGAAATAGTGGCAAAACAACACAAGGAAAACAGACTCACTAAAAAGGAGAATCAAAACAACTATAAGGTACCATTATGCTAAGTGAAGTATCTCAGTCACAAAAGGACAAATACTGCATGGTGCCACTGTTGTAAAACAGGATTGATCTCAGGCTTGTGGAGACTGAAAAGATGAGTTCAATAATGTATACTGCACTGAAACAGATGAGGGAGAAAACTGTTTCAAAGGGATATGTGATTAGGTATTTTTGTCATGACAGGAGTCCAGAACGAAGGCTGCATAGAGGAGTGGACCTAGGGGAAGGGATTGTAAACAATGAAAGAATTTTTCTTTTACTTTTCCAAGATAGTGCACTAGAGGGGACGGTTGGGAGGGGAGAATAGTGCAACAATGAATGAATGGAAATCCAAAGTTTCTATAAATTTTAATTGAAATTAATAATAAATTTGAAAAAAAAAAAAAGGTATCATCTCACTCCAGTAACAAAAGCAAAATTTAACAGAGCAGCAAACAACAAACGGTTGTGAGGTTGTGGAGAAAAATGGAACCTGTATTCACTGTTGGTGGGAGTGTAAAATGGTGCAACCAATATGGAAGGCAGTATAGCACTTTCTCAAAAAGTTGCAAATAGAAATATCATTTGATCCAGAAATTCCACTACTGGGAATATACCCTAAAGAAACCAGAACTGCCACCGAAGCAGATATATGCACACCCATGTTTATAGAAGCTTTGTTCACAATAGCAAAGAGTTGGAAGCAACACAAGTGCCCATCAACAAATGAACGGATAGAGAAACTGTGGTATATTCAGACAAAGTAATATTATGCAACACTGAAAAACAAAGAATTCATAAAATATTATACAAAATGGGGACCATGGAGTACATTATGCTGAGTGAAATATCTCAGTCACAAAAAGGCAAATACTGCATAATGCCACTGTTATAGAACAGGACTGACATGGGGGTTGGGGGAAAACTAAGAAAAGGGGATAAATAATGCACATGGAATTAAAACAGATGAGGGAGAGAACTGTATAAAAGGAATATATGATTAGGTATTACTGGCATGACAAGAATCCAGAATAAAAGGCACACAGTAAAGTGGTGTGGGAGAGGGGAGTAACAACAATGAAAGAACTTTTTTCCCAAGAAAAAAGTGAAATGGGAGGGAGGGGGGCAGGAAGGAGAATATGCAACAATGAATGAATGAATAGAAATCCAAGTTCTTTATAAACTTTCATTAAAATATCAATTAGTAAAAAAATAAATAAAAAGGGGACAGCGGAAAAGCAGACCCCCAAGGGCCACCATAAATCCATCAAAAACCGTCCACCACTGTGTAAACTCAACCCCCACAAATATATATGTTGGTGGTGGTGGTAAGCACTGTCAAGTCACAGGCGACTCATAGCTACCCTATGAATGAAAGTCCTGGACACCTCCTGTATAACTTTAGTCCTTTCTCCAGGTTCATAGAGTTTCCAGGGCAAGCTATTATGGAAGTGGATGTTACTCCTGCTTTCAAGATAGTTTTAATCAGAGAGCTTCACCAAACACTGTCCACCATGGGTAATCATTCTCTCATTTGACTCATCACACACACACACACACTTTTATATAAGATAGAGTCAGACTTCCTGACCCATTCATAGTCTGTTATGAATGTCTAATAAGCCTACATTTCTTTTACTTGCTCTTATCCAGTGTCAGTGTCTTTCTTGCAGCTATGTTCTATCAGAGTCTAATATCCAAGTCAGAACTTTCTAGTTCTTACTCAAAGAGGCCCCTATACCTCTTTGGAAATCATCTCCTTGACACTACTGCTGCTGAGGTGAGATGGTATCTCACTGTTGTTTTGATTTGCATCTCTCTTATTGCTAGTGATTCTGAGCATTCTTCATGTGTCTGTCTTTCTTGTCTTTCTTGTGAAGTCTTTGCATGTCTTTTGCCCATATTGTAATGAGGTTATCAAGTTGTTTTCATGTAGAGACCCTGTAGTAGTTTGGCAAAGATATTTCAGACAAGGGTATCATAACTAAAGTTTACAAACATGTTTTCCTAGGCTATGGAGTTTCTTTTTGCTGGAAGGCTGGGCTCTAAGAGGAGGAATGTGGCATCAGAATTGAAGAATACTCATCAACAATCTGCATTATGCAGATGACACAATCTTGCTTGCTAAACCTGAGGAGGGCCTGAAGCACTTGCTACAGAAAGTCAAGGACTAAAGCCTTAAATATGGATGGAAGCTCAACATCAAGAAAATAAAGATTCTCACCACTGGGCCAATTAATTGGTAGCATCATGATAGATGGTGAAGAGACTGAGACTGTTAACAGCTTCAGTTTATGTGTTTCCACAACAAAAACTCTTGGTACCATCAGCCAGGAAATTAAAAGACAAATTGCATTGGCTAAGTCTGGTGGCAAAGTCTCCAGAGTATTGAAGGGCAACGATGTAATTCTGGAGGCTAAGGTGCACCTGATCCAGGCCATAGTCTTTGGAATTACTTGCTATGCGCTAGAAAGCTGGACAATGACTAGGGATGATAGAGGGAGAATTAATGCCTTTGAACTGTGGTGATGGAGAAAAGTATTGAGTATACCATGGACTGCTAGGAGAACAAACAGGTTATTCCTGGAGAGGGTGAAACCAGGGTGCTCCTTGGAGGCAAGGGTTCTGCAAGAAGGGATCAGTCCTTGGAGAGTGGAGTGCTTGGAAGTGTGGAGGTGATAGCACAAGAGAGAAAGACCCTCAATGAGATGGATTGATTCAGTGACTGGAGTAGAAGGGTGAGGTGTGTCAGAGATGATAAAGTTGGCTCGGAATAGAGGATGATTTAGGGATGTTATACTTAGGGTCACTATGAGTCACAAGTGATTCGATGACACATAACAACAACATTGGAAAAGGTTTTGATGCATACAGGGATTTGATTCATAAAAACAGGAGGGTAAATTAGGGGTTTTAAGTAAGACAGGGAGAACAGAAATAGAATGTGCAGACAATGTATACTTCAGGACAAGGGAGGCTCAATCTGGGAGGAATGGAGGTAAGGATAATAGAAATATTGCAATTAGCAAATAGGAATGAGACATATGTAATTATATGAAAAGGAAGGGCATGAAGGGGTATGGAAAAAGGGAGAGGAAATCACTAGGACAGCAGAGATTAGTGGGAGTGTGTGTGAAGGAATAAGCAAAGCACAATGAGGACTTGATGAGACTGGGGTATAGAAGTCATATATTAATAGTAAGAAATTTTATAAAACATAATATGTGGAAATGATTGTACATAACAGAATGTATATGAATGAAAGTATATGAATGACTGGGTAAAATACAAGGTAAATGAAAGAAATAATGCATAAGAACTATTATATGCAAATCAATAAAAATATTTTTTAAAAAGCCACACAAACAAGTCTGCAAGAACCAAAATATGTATTTTAATATATCTATCTTGAATTTTTTAATATTCAAATTATCTATCCTGATCAAAATATCTATTTTGAATTACTCATATGCAAGTTCAAGCTGAAGCTGAGGAAAATTAAACCAAATCCACAGGAGCCAAAATATGACTTTGATTTCATACCA
>NW_006400048.1:1743344-1745802 GCF_000299155.1 Elephantulus edwardii | reverse complement strand
GGTTGGCGCAGGATAGAGCAGGGTTTAGGGCTGTTGTGCATAGGGTCACTATGAGTCGGAAACGACTCGACGGCACATAACAACAACAACAATAACAACAACATCTTGAATTTAGGGAGACCATCTCAAGAAAAGCTTTGATGCATTAAACACTAGTGACCAAAGACCAGACAAGTCATGGGATGACATTAAGGACATTATATATTATATATATATATGAAAGCAAAACCAAAATAGCAAAGAAAGAAAGACCAAAATGGATGCCAGAAGAAACTTGTTCTTGAAAGGAGAGAAGATAAAGTAAATGCAAGAAATGAAGACCAAGGAGAGCTGAACAGACATTTCAAAGAGTGGCTTCAACAAGATTAATTCAAAGCTCACTTCCTTTCGATTAGTTCCCATTCATCTCAACCTTTTATCAAGTTTCTTAGCTATAAATCACTACAGGAAGGGGAAAGTTATATAGAGTCATTGTACCAAAAAGAACTAGTCAATGCACAGACATTCAGGAGGTGGCAGCAAAAGAGTACTGTATTGAGGGTTGGAGCCTTTCATTATGCTTATTCAATCTGTATGGTGAGCAAATAAATAATTTGAGAAACTGGACTATATGAAAAGTAAAGCACCAGGACTGTTGGAAGAATATTAACAACTTTTGATACACAGAAAATACAACCTTGCTTTTTGAAAGAAAACTTAAAGCACCTGTTGATGAAGATCAGACTACAGCCTTCAGCATATCCACAACACAAAGTAACCAAACCCCTTACAACTGGACTTATAAATGATATCATGATACATGAGGAAAGACTGTAATTGTCAGAATTTCATTTCACTTGAGTCTACAATCAATGACCAATTCAGGAGCATTCAAGAAATCAAAACATGCATTGCATTAGAATAATCTGCCAAGGACCTTTAAAGTGTTAAAGAGCAGTGACATCACTTTAAAGACTCCAGTGCACCTGACTCAAGGTGGGGTATTTTCAATCACCTAATAAGCAGGTAGGGAGTTCTGGTCGCTTAATGGTAAGGAGTTGTACTGTCAACCCAAAGGCTCACATTTCCAATCTACCAGCTGCTATAAGGTAGAAAGATGGGGAATCTCCTCCCAGCTGATTTATTGCCTCTGAAAACCCATCTAAGGGCCACCTATGAGACAGTTCTAAATCAACAATATATAACAACAAGAACAACTTAAGAATGTGAAAGATGGGCAGTAAATAAGGAAGACCAAAGAAAAGTTAATGCCTTTGAATTGCGGTGTTGGCCAAGAATATTGAATATAACATGGACTGCCAAAAGGACAACTTTGTCTTGGAAGAAGAGCAACCAGAGGGCTCTTTAGAAATGAGGATGGTGAGACTTTGTCTTGCTTACTTTGGACATATTATTAGAAGGAGCCAGTCCTTCTTGTTGTTTTTATGTGCCGTCAAGTCACCTGCAACTCATAGAGACCCTATGTATAAGAGCCCGAAACCCTGCTCTATTCTGTGCCAACCTTACTGTCTCTGACACACCTACTTCTCATTACCCCAATCACTGAATCAATCCATCTCATCAAGGGTCTTCCTCTCTTGCTCTGTCTCTCCACCCTCTCAAACATGTCATTCCTCTCCAAGGACTAGTCTCTCCTTTCAACATGCTCAAAATATGTCAGACGAAGCTTCAGAATCCTTGCCTCGAAGGAGCAGCCTGGCTTCACCCTCTCCAGGACAAACCTGTTCGTTCTCCCAGCAGGCAATGGTCTATTCAATACTCTTCTCCAACAACACAGCTCAAAGACATCAAATTCTCCTTCTCTCATCCCTAGTCACTGTCCAGCTCTCTGATGCATAGCAAGTGATTGCAAAGACCATGGCCTGTATCAAGTGCATTTTAGTCTTCAGACTGACATCATTGCTCTTCATTACTTTAGTGAGGTTTCTAACTGCAGACTTAACCATCGCAATATGTCTTTCAATTTCCTGGCTGCTGGTGCCAAGAGTGTTGACTGTGGAGCCAAGCAAACTAAATCTGTTAACAATCTCTATCTCTTCACCATCCATCCTGATGCTGCCAATTGACCCAGTGATCAGAATCTTTGTTTTCTTGATAATGAGCCTCAATCCATACTGAAGGCTGCAGTCCCTGATCTTCTGCAGAAAGCACATCTTGGAGAAGAAAGAAAGACAACCCTCCACACAGTACACTGACACACTGATGGCAAAGGGCTAAAAGCAGGGCAGAGATAAGGAGGATGGTGAGAGTGCAGGACTAGGGGAGTTTCTGATCTGCTGTTTATATGGTTACTATGATTGGGAGCTGAATCAATGGCATTGAACAAAAACACTATTTGTTGTTGTTTATGTTGTTGTTATGTGCCATCGAGTCGCCTGCGACTCATAGCGACCCTATGTACAACAGCCCTAAACTCCGCTCTGTCCTGTGCCAATCGCACTGTCTCTGACACTCCCAT
>NW_006400048.1:1712173-1720334 GCF_000299155.1 Elephantulus edwardii | reverse complement strand
GAAGTAGCTAAGAGAATACGCCATCCCCTTTTCCTTATGAATCAGGGTGAAGTCTCTCTCAGGGAGGAGTGATACGGAATGGCAAAGGACATACTGACAAAGGAGATTAATCAGAACTGGCTTTGACAAGCACTGTGGCAATTGGACAATTAAAACTGACTTACAAGGGGGAGGAAAAAAGAACAAACTGGGGAGGAGGGTAGAGAAAATAGTGCAACAATGAATGAATGAAAACCCCAAATCTCACTAAATGTTCATTAAAATTAATAAAATTTAATAATATAAAAAAAAGGAAAAGGATGTGAAAACCAGTAACTTGCCAGATACATGACTTCTTAATCTCCTAGTTAATACGTCCTTATTTTCATAAAGAGTTTTTAATCATCAAGCAAATTATGCAAAAACAATCCAATCAGACTAACTTGCTTGACCTATATGACCACAAAAAGAACAAGATTTCTCCAAACATTGCTGAAACCACACCTTTATATTTTCCAGGGGACCAGAGCTGCTTTCCAGAAAGTTCAAAAACTACAGCTGTGAGCAAAGAGACCTACCTGAAAACTGAGAATGCCACAGGTATCTATTTGTGTTTTATTGACTATGCAAAGGCTATGTGAATCACAACAAATTATGGCTAACATTGAGGAGAATGGGAGTCCTAAAAACTTCAATTGTCGTCATGTGAAACCTATGCCTAGATGAGGAGGTTACTGTTCTAAAACAGCAAGGGAACATTGCAAGATTTAAAATAAAAAAGGACGTACATCGGGGCTGTATCCTTTCTCCATAACTGTTCAATTTGTATGCAGAGAAAATCATTTGATAAGCTAGACTGTATGAAGAGGAATATGGCTTAGCAACAACCTGTATTATTCAGATGACACACTTGCTTGTTGAAAATGAGGAAGACTTGAAACACTTGGTACAGAAGATCAAGGACTGCAGCCTTTAATATGGATTAAAACTCAATATCAAGAAAATGAAAATCCTCACCACTGGGCCAATAGGGAACATCATGATTAATAGAGAAAAGACCGAGTATGTCGATGAGTTTATCTTGCTTGGATCCACAATCAACACCCCTAGTATCATCAGCCAACTGATCAGATATGTTGCTTTGGGAAAATGTACTAACAAAGACCTCTCCAATGTTCTAAACAGCAATGACATCAGTTTAAAAACTTAAGTGTGGCTGATCCAAGCCATGATCTTTTCATTACTTCCTATACATTTGGAAGTTGGACAATGAATAAGGATGATAGAAGAAAAATCAACACCTTTGAACCAAAGTGTTAAAGAAGAGTACTGAGAGTATCGGTAAAGTATAACCAGGGTGTTCCTAGGAGACAAGGATGGCAAAGCTTCATCTCACACACTTCAGACATGTTTAGACTGGCTAGGCTGTGGAAAGGGACATTATGCTTGGGAAAGTGGAGGGTCAGTAAAAGAGAGGAATATTCTCAGGGACATGGACTGACATAGTGACTGTAACAATGGGTTCAATTACACAGGATAGGGCAACATTCAGATCTGTTGTTCATAGGATCGTTATGAATAGTACCCAACTCAATCACACCTAGTAATAAAGTACCATGCCTTCTCCAATCCCAGAAGTTGATAATTTATAAAGTTTTTTTAGATTAATATATACAGTTACATGATGAAAACATAAAAAAGTGGTATGGCCAGGTAAAAGTGAATTAAAGAACCAAATTCCATCTTGTTTTACCCAGCACCTGGAATTTCCTAAAGGAATGACCTTTCTCACCTGGACACCAGGACTCCATCTGAGCAAAAGCTTCCAATTTTTCCTCGTCAGCATAGACATAAATCTTTTTCAGTACATGGCCTTTGAGCTAGAAATGGTTGTTATAGGTGGAAATGATTTGGGGGGAAATGAAAAATACTATTTAGTGACATGTAAGAATCATGTGAAATTAAAATTTCAAAGTCCCTAAAGCTTTACTGGCTCACAGCCATGCCCGCCCATCCACTACGGTGTTCCATGGAAAAACTCTCAATAAGATGGACTAATAGAGCGGTTGGAATGGCTCCCAAGCACAGCAATGATGGTGACAATGCCACAAGACCCTGTATTTCATTCTTTGTACACAGGGGAGATATGAGTTAAAAATGACAGCAATAACAACTGCTACTCTGGGGATGTATGATTCAAGATCAGGAAAGATGTGAGTCAGAGATGCATCCTATCTCCATGCTTTTTCAATCTATATGCAGAACAGATCATTCAGGAGGTTGGACTTTATGAGGAGGAATATGCATCAGGTTTGGAGGTAGACTCATCAACAATCTGCATAATGCAGATGACACAACCTTGCTTGCTGAAACTGAGGACATGAGGTGTTTGCTACTGTAAGTCAAGGACTATAGTCTTCAATATGGATTGAAGTTCAACATCAAGAAAACAAAAATTCTCACCACTGAGAGAAGTTGTCAATGGCAATTGGCAGTATCATGGTAGACAGTGAAGAAACTGAGTTTCCTTAGCTCCACAATCAACACTCTTGGTACCAACAGCAGCCAGGAAATTAAAAGACAAATTGCATTGGGAAAGTCTGCTGTCAGGGACCTCTCCAGAGTACTGAAGAACAATGTCAGTCTGGAGACTACGGTGTCCCTGATCCAGGTCATAAACTTTGCAATTACTTATGATGCATCCAATAGCTGGACAATAACTAAGGATGACAGAAGAAGGATTGATGCCTTTAAGTTATGGTTCTGGAGAAGAGTGTTGAACATACCATGGACTGCCAGGAGAACAAACAGTTCTGTCCCCAAAAGTGTGAAACCAAGTTGCTCCCTGGAAGCAAGAATTTTAAAGCTCCATCTGACATACTTTAGGCATGTGGTTAGGAGGGACCAGTCCTCGGAGAGAGGCATCATGCTTGGAAGGGTGGAGGGACAGCACAAGAGAGGAAGACCCAGGATGAGATGAAGTGACTCAGTGACTACAGAAACAGGATTAAGTTTGTCCAAGATAAGATTGACTCAGGATAGGGCAGGTTTCAGAGCTAATGTATATAGGGGTCACTAGGAGTCACAGGCGACTCAAAGGCATATAACAACAACTGCGGATGCTACAACAGAGTTTTTCCTAGATTCATAAAGATTGATATACTAGGAAAAAGGCCACCTGGGAGCTGGGCAACATTCCACACTGACCGCACCTTCTGAGAGACATTCCAATCTGCCTGGTATAAGACGACTATGGCCAATCAGAAAGAAGCACAATCACCAACCGTATCTTGCATGACTGCGCAGCTCCGTAGTTAGGAACTAACAAAGGGCATCCAACAGAGAACTGACCACTGTACTGACCACCTGACCCCCAACCCCTACCTATAAAATTTAGCCTGTCATTTCCTCACTTGCAATTTTTGCTGCCTGACCCTGCCTTTCTCTGACTTCAGACAGTAAATCTGCCCAAGAGCCACTAATAAACTCTTGTTTCACTTCACCCGGTTCTCTGCACCTTTTTTACCTTACACCAGGTATTAGTAAGCTGAGATGGACTGGTACTGGTCACTTTTAATAAGGCAATCACATGATCTACTATGCGGAAATGACAAATTGAAGAGGAATGGTTGTGACATTCACTGGCAAAGAGCATTTCAGTATCTATCCTGAAGTACAATGCTGAGAACGACAAGATACTATACATATGCATACAAGGAAGTCATGTTTACAACTATTATTCAACTATAGGTACCAGCCACAAAAGCCAAAGATTAAGAAACGGAGGATTTATATCAATTTTTGCAGTCTGAAATTGATTGAACATGCAGTGATTTTGTTTTACTCAGACCCACAGACACAGTAGCAGTCAAGAAATCAAAAGACCTGTTACATTGGGGAAATTTGCTGTCAAGGACTTCTCCACAGTGCTAAAGAGTAAGGATGTCAATTTTAGACTACAACGTGCCAGATCCAAGTGATGGTCTTTTTAATGGCTTCCTATGTATCTGAAAGTTGGACAATGAATAAAGGTGACAGAAGAACTGATGCCTTTGAGTCGTGGTGTTGAAAAGAAGACTAAATATCCCATGGACTGCCAAGAGACAGAAATATGTCTTGAAGAAAATCTAACCAGAGTGTTTCTTAGTGGCAAGGATTGTCACTATGAGCATAGTAATGAGGAACCAGTCTTTGCAAAAAGGTATCATGCTGGTCAACACAACAAAGGAAGACCTTCAACAAGGTGGGTTGCCACAATTACTTTAACAAGTATATCAGAGATGGTGAAGGCAGTACAAAATAGGGCACAGTTCAGATGTGCTCACAGGATCCCTAAGAGCCATAGTTTACTTGATGGCGCCTAATAAAAACAATGAAGTAGTTTTTAAAGAGAAATCACCTGGCCTGTAAAGCTTAAAATACTCATCAGCTGAACCGCTACAAAAGAGGTTTACAGTCCCTGGCTACAACTGAAAGCTTCTTTCTCATAGAGACTCAGCTCAGAGCTGTTGAACATTTTGATAATCCACTTCCAGAAATGGTCCCCAAACATCTGCATAACACAGGCCTGCAGGGACTAGAGATCCCCGAACAGACAAAAGAATGCTTAAAACCATGAAAGTCACACTTTGATTTTGCAAACTTGGGAAAGGGACATCTGAATGGGCCTCAGGGTGCACTGTGACACTGTGAGTATAATCATAATTCTTAAATCCGCTTTAAGGACACACATTAAAAGAGCTAATTTTCCAATTATTTTTCTTTACTAGAAAAAAAATCATTAAAAATATCAAATACTGTGAAACAAATGTCCATAAAACATGTCGTTGTTGGGTGCCATCAAGTAGACTACGACCCACAGTGACTTTATGAACAACACACCTCCATACATCTATATGCATCCACATTCACTTTTACACAGTGACTGTGACGATGAGATCAGGTGTGGGAGATGCGAAGAGGACAGGGTAGGGTTCAGAGCCGTGGTTCATAGGGTCGCTATGAGTCACAGTCGACTCCATGGCACATAACAACAGCATACATACATATATATAATCAAAAGACTATTTTTACAACAGCGTAAAAGTTGTGTTGGTGGTTGTCCAGATTGTCCAATGTGGAAGATGCAGGCACTTCCTACTGCCCCGTGCACTCTGCCCACCACGACGGAGCGCAGCACAAACCTGCCAGTCCCCACCTCAGAGGTTACAGCCAACGTGGACTCCGAAGAACCAGGGGCTGCAGGAACTCGGGGGCAGGGGAGGCCGTGAGCGGCGGGCAAGGCCTAACTGACTTCGGGGAAAATCCCGCCGGCACAGCGTACTGCGGCGCTGGAGATGCGCGCTTTAGACTTTGGATGGGGACAAAAGTGTAGAACAAAAGGTAAGGCCTCTGAGGGTCGGAGACTCGCCTCCCCAGAGGCCGGTCATTTTTGCGCGCGCTCACAGCAGGGACAAGGATATGCGCGACCCCTCCAGGAAGGAAGGGAACGACAGGTCAGAAGCGCTCGAGGCGAAAGCTGGGACATGCGGAAAGACGATGTTACCTCCAAGACGAATGTGGCTGGAGAGCCACCGGCCGCGAGCGAGGAGGCATCCAGACACCGGTCGAGATCACGGGCGCGTGGTGCGGCGCCTGGCTGGGAGCTAGGGACCAGGGCGCGCGGGCAGGGGCCAGGGTCGCGCGGGCAGCTGGAGCGGCCCGACCTACCTTCCGCGGCTCTGCCGCCAGCGGCGATGCTTTTCCTCGCTGTGTGGTCGTCGGGGCCACTCTCGGGCAGTGTCCTGCTCCGCGCCTGCAGGCCTTGCTCTCCAGGCGGGTCGGCGCTGACACCGCGCATCCAGCGCCGCCGCCGCAGCCACAGTCCCCGCCCCTGGGCAGCACCGTCCGGGAGGAGGCGCGCGGGCAGGGGCGGGCCGCGGAGGCCGCGCCCAGGGAGCTGTCCCAGGGCCGCCTGCCTCCCAGCGCCCGCAGGCGCCGCCCTCCCGACACCCCGCCCGTGACGCCTGCTCTCTGCCTGGAGACTCCCTCGCCGCGGCCAGCTCCTCGCGACTCCGACTTCAGCCTCCCAAGACCACAGGGCCGTGGGAGGAAGGGCCCAAAGAAAGCGCTGTAGAGGAAAGAGACCCTCCCAGCCCTGACGACATTGTCTCCTAATGTAGAGGTTGCTTGCCAGACTCACGCTCCTTCTGTGTCCCCTAGGAAGGGGGAGGCAGCTGCAGAGAGGGACGCAGGCATAAAGCTGCATATCCTAAGGGGCAGTGAAAAGACAGGGCCCGGGAGCTCTCCACCGGCAACGTTGGATTTTCCTTCCAGCCATTCTCAATTGGCCACAATCTGCCACGTCTTTTTCTTCAGTATCTAGTGTTTCTAACCATGGTTATCCAATCACTTGCAGTAGATAAAATGAAGATTTCTGGGAACCACGCTAAGAGTCCCTAAAGAGGAAGCCTGGGAATCTGCAGTCTAAACAGTGCCATGTTCTTGCTACTGTGTCCCATCCAGCGCACTGAACCATAGCTAACCCTCCAGCGCATTTTTGAGGCAGTAATTCATATGAGAGGAGATTTCCATCTTTCTCTCCTGGAACAGCTGGTCAAGTCTGACTTTGGTCTGACAGTGCAATCCTTTGCCACTAGGCCACCGGAGCTCCCAGTGGATCTCTTTAGCTGCAGGAGAAGGATTCTCAGGTGCCAACTTCTGTATGACACTTTTAGGGTAATGGTCTACTGTATTCCGGAATGATATTTTTTTTACTCACTGTTAAACTGTGGAGAATCAGGCCATTCTTCAGAAGCTGACATTTTATTGGACACCAGCCTGGTTCTATGGATGACTTGACTTAAAAGCACCTTCACTCTGGTCTTTCAATGACTTTAAGTGGCCACGATGAGAATTTTTAGGCAAGAATGGTAAAGGTCTTCTATTGCTCCTTTAACTTTCCTACTTTCACATTCTTTGACTGGTGGACCATAACTTCCATCTCCTTTAAATAAATCTCTGTTGGTGTCTCACTTTCAAAAACTAATCATGTCATCTTGCTTGCATCAAAAATCAACATCCTTGTACCAGCAGTCAGAAAATCAGGAGATGTATTGCACCAGACAACTCTACTGTCAGGGACTTCTCCAAAATACTGAAGAGCAATGATGTCAACTTGAATACTAAGGTGTGCCTGATTCAGACCATGTTTTTTTCAGTCATCAGCTAAAAAGCTGAGCAGTGAATAAGATTGTCGAAAGAAGTATTGATGTCTTTGAGTTGTAGTGCTGGAGAAGAGTACTGAATACTCATGGACAGCCAAAAGAACAGATGTATCTACGAGAAGGTGCAGCCAATGTATCCCTTGAAGGCTAGGATGATGATACTTTGGACATGGAAATAAGTGAGGTTATTCCTTGGAAAGGAGCATCATACTTGGAAAGATAGAAGGTCAGTGAAAGAGAGGAAGACCCCAATGAGATGGACTGGCAATGTGACTTCAGCAATGGACTATAGTATGTCAGAGATGATGAGGATTGCACATGATAGTGCAAGGTTCAGGATGGCTGTTTACAGGGTCACTATGCAATCATGCTTGACTCAACAGCACCTAATAACAACAACAATTAGTCAATGACACCTAACAATAATTAGTGACTAAGCCACTGATTCTTAAACACACTATAGAAGAAGCCCATATGTTTAGCTAGAGGGCAGGCAGCTGAAGCAGTTACGTGTTTACTCAATGCGGGAGCTCTGGTGGTGCCGTCCAAACCTTATGGTACTAAAAGGCCTCCAATTTCCCATGGCTGACTATGAGGTGGGACTGACTTGGAGGTCATCAGTAACTATGGTGTAATGGATCCTTTTCAATTTTGATTAGCTTCTTTATGACAAAATTTGAAGTTTTAAGATGCATTGTGCTGCCAGCCCAAGTTGAAATCCACCAGCTGCTTAAGTTGAGTTTTAAGGTAGGTGTGTGTGTGTGTGTGTGTGTGTGTGTGGTCTTGTTGTTAGGTGCCCTCAAGTCAACTAAGACTCATAGCTACCTTATGATCAACAGACCTGAATCTACCCTTATGCACCACCTTCCTTTTGACTTCTCTTTTTTTCTATAATTATATTTTATTAATTTTCATAAACATTTACAGAGATTTTGGGCTTCCACTCATTGATTGTTGCACTATTCTCTCTACCCTCC
>NW_006400048.1:1709063-1710008 GCF_000299155.1 Elephantulus edwardii | reverse complement strand
ACCTTTTATTCCCTTCTCTTGTCTTATTGCTATTGCTAAGACTTCCAAAACAATATTGAATAAAAGAGGTGATAGTGGGCGACTTCTGATATGCTCCAGCCCAATGTTACAGTCACTGTGTCAATCTATCTTGCTGAAGTCTTCTCTCTTTCTCTGACTCTCCTCCTTTCCCAAAATGATGTCTTTTTATAAGGACTGGCCCCACCTAACTACATAACCAAGGTATGTGAGACTAAGTTCCATTATCCTTGCCTCTTAAGACATCCATGCTAGTTGCACTTACTCCAAGACAAACTTGTTTGTCCAAGGGATATTCAGTACTCTCTCCAACACCACAACTCAAAGGCATTTGTTCTTCTCTCACCTTTATTCATTATCTAACTTTCAGATGTATAGCAAGTGGTTGAAGAGACCATGGCTTGGATCAGAATCAAGTCTAGTATTTAAATTTACATTCTTAGAACTTTGGAGAGGTTCCTGACTACAGATTTCTCCAATGTAACATGTCTTGATTTCTTGACTGCTGCTTCCATGGGTATTGCTTGTAGATACAAGAAAAACAAAATTGTTGACAATTTCAATCTTTCTCTATCATGATGTTGCCTATTGGTTCAATAGTGAGGATTTTTGTTTTCTTGATATAGAGAGGTAATCCATATTGAAGGCTATATAGTGTTTGTCTTCTGCTGCAAGTGTTTCAAGCCCTCTTGACTTTCAGCAAGCAAGGTTGTGTCACCTACATAACACCAGTTCTTTTGTTTTGTTTTAATAGCATCAGCTCTTGATGAGTCTTCGTGCTATGTTCCTGTTCATGTAGTCCAACTTGCTGAATTATTTGCTCAGCCTATAGATTGGATGTTGTTGTTGTTGTTGTTGTTATGTGCCGTCGAGTCACTTGCGACTCATAGCGACCCTATGTACAACAGCCCTAAACTCCACTCTGTC
>NW_006400048.1:1706201-1708263 GCF_000299155.1 Elephantulus edwardii | reverse complement strand
GCATGTGAGAAAGGCAGGGACAACACTGACACTAAAGTTAACGCTGCAATAAGGGATATACCTTTAACATGCTGGTCTGTCTGATACTTCTCTAAATCTGAACATTCACATTAAGACAGACTAGGAAGAAGGATTGGCCATCCACTTCTGAAACAGCAGGCCTCTGAAAACCCTGTGAACCTATAGATTGGATAGGTATGGGTAAAATATTCAACCCTGATGCACATCTTTCCTGATTTGAAACCATGCAGTGTCCCTTTGTTCTTTTTGGACAACTGCTTTTTTAGACTATGTATAGGTTTACATGAACACAATTAAGTGTTCTGGGATTGCCATTTTTTCTCATTGTGTCTCATAGTGTATCATGATCCACACAGTCAAAAGCCTTTGCATAATCAATAAAACACAAGCAAATATCTTAGCGCTATTCTCTGCTTTCAAACCAAGATCCATCTGACACCAGCTATGATGTATCTTGTTTCACATCCTCTTTTGAATCCAGCCTGAATTTCTAGTGGCTTCCTGTTGACATACCGTCCTAGCCATTTTTTTAATATCTTCAGTAAGATTTTATTTGTATGCAGTATTAATGATATTGTTAAAGAGTTTCACCATTCTTTTGGATCACCTTCATTTGGGAATGGGAACAAATATGGATCTATTCCATTTGTAAGAAATAGAATTCAGTTTGATCCATGTTCAGAGTAAAAAGAACAACAGCCACAATAAAAAAGTCATGAGTTGACCTAAGGGAGACATAAACTGTTAGCTGACATGACAAACTACAGAAGCTCTGGAATGTGCACACAACCAAGATGAAGGGAACCAGGGGAGGAAGGGAAAGAGATACATAAAGAAGTAGTAAGACTTAGGCTAAGTCCACATTGTTCAGCTGTTTCTACTCAGCCAAAGAGGAACTAGGGGAGGGTCTTGTAAACTAAGGAATAAGATCTTGCGCTGTTCCATTCCTGTGTCAGGATGTAGGTTCACAATTTTGCAAAATAACTGAATAAAGCCTTACTCTTGCTAAACTAATACCAGCTCTCTGCACATTCCATTACAATACTTTGCTTTGTCCTCCAGAGCTGCCCTTTGAAATCTTCTCTTCAGCTCCAGTGCAGTCTTTAGAGTCTCTTCTAACATCCATTTTGTGTTGCTGTTTGTTTGTTTTCCCTTTTCCTCTACTTTTGTAATGACCTTCTGCTTTCTTCATGGATGGTATCCTTGATATCATCCCACAAATCATCTGGTCTTTGATCATTGATATTCAATGCCTCAAACCTATCATGAAATTCAGATGGAAGTGATTCAAGATCATATCTTTTGCATACCAGTGTTTATAGCAGCATTATTCACCATCACAAAAACATGGAAATAGTCCAAATGTCCAACTACAATAGAATAGATTGAGAAATTATGGTACATTCACACAATCAAATACTACACAGCATGCAGGAGCAATGATTTTTAAAAATCATTGCCTAATTTGGAAGGGATTAGAGAGTGGTATGCCAAGTAAACTCAGTCCCATAAGGACAAATATTATATAATACTACTATTTTAGAATAAATATGAGGATCCAAAGAAGGGGAAAATGGGGAGCAGAAAGCTGAGAGGTGATGTTAATCATAGTGTCACACAATTTGATGGGTGAAAGGATTGGTGAAGGAAATGGGACAGATCCAGGCATGGAAAACAAAGTATATGAACATTGTAAATAAACCATTATAAAATTAATAAATAAAAGATCATATGTTGCTTCCTGTGGACTTACTTTAATTTTCTTCAGCCTCAATTTGAACTTGCACAAAAGTAATTGATAATCTGCCCCACAATCTGCCCCAGGCCTAGTTTTGAGTGCCAATACTGAGCTTCTCCAATGATTTCTCCCACAGATGTAGTCAATCTGATTCTTATGCAACCCACCAGGTGAGATCCATGTGTAAAGTTGTAATGTATCTTTTAAAAAAATATTTGCACCAGTCACAAAAGGACAAATATTACATGATGCCACTGTTGTAGAATGGGACTGTCCTTGGGGTTGGGGAGAGACTGAGTAAGA
>NW_006400048.1:1688689-1705601 GCF_000299155.1 Elephantulus edwardii | reverse complement strand
AAATGTTTATGAAAATTAATAAAATATAATTATAGAAAAAAAATATTTGCAATAAATAAGTCATTGTGAATACAAAATTCAGTCATTCTATTTCCAGCTTCATTTCTATCACCAATCCCATATTTTCCAACTATTATTTCTATTTCACTGTTTCCTACTTCTGCATTCCAGTCACCAAATTTATACATATTGATTGCATGTTTGGTCAATTTCAAACTGCAAGATTTGGTAAAAATTCTGTTTTTTCCCCCTTTGGTTCTGGATGTAGAAGCATATATTTGAATAATAGTCATGTTAATAGGTCTTCCTTATATGCATATAAATATTATCCTATCACTCACAACATTGAATTTCAGGATAGAACTTGAAATTGACCATTAGACTATGAGTGCAACACCATTCTTCTGTTTTTCATTCACTGTATAGTATACCATATGATTATCTGATTCAGAATGGCCAAAGCTGGTCTATATTGTCTCACTAATGACTATTATGGTGATATTCATGCATTCCATTTCATTTTGAACAATTTCCAGCAATGTGCAGAAAGCTTGAATTGAAGAATAAGAAGATAAGAACTCAGTCTGTATTTCTCAAGCTCAAAGAACTGAAAAACAAATTTAAGCCTCGTGGCACAATATTGAAAGATGCAATGGACAATATATTGAATGACCCAGAAAGTATCAAAAGAAGTTGGAGGGACTACACAGAGTAGCTATACCAGAAAGAACTGATCAACACTGAAAAATTTCAAGAAGTACATTATGAATAGGAATCAATGGTAATGAAGGAGGAAGTAGAAGCTGCATTGAGGGCATTGGAAAAAAAATAAGGCCCCAGGAGTCTATGGAATACCAATTGACTTGTTTCAATTAACAGATGTAGCCTTGGAGGCACTCACCAGTCTATGCCAGGAAATTTGGAGGATAGCTGTCTGGCCAATGGATTGGAAGAGGTCCATATTTGTTCCTATTCCCAAGAAAGGTGATCCAACTGAATGTGGAAATTATTGAACCATATTACAGATAACACATGCAAACAAAATACTGCTGAAGATCATTAAAAAAATGGCTCCAACAGTAGATAGATAGGGAACTGCCAGAAGTTCAAGCAGGTTTTAGAAGAGGTCGTAGCATCAATGATATCATTGCTGATGTCAGATGGATCTTGGCTGAAAGTAAAGAATATCAGAAGAATATCTATTTGTGCTTTACTGACTATGCAAAGGAATTTGACTGTTTGGATCATAACAAGTTGTGGCTGACATTGAGAAGAATGGGAACCCCAGAGCACTTAATTGTGTTCATGTGGAACCTATACCTGGACCAGGAATCTGTTGCGCAAATGGAGCAGGGGATCACTGCATGGTTTGGAATTGAGAAGGAAGTGTGCCAGGGTTGTAATCTCTCTCCATACTTATTCAATCTGTATGCTGAGCAAATTATCCAAGAAGCTGGACACTATGAGGAGCGTGGCATCAGGATTGGAGGGGAACTCATCAATAATCTCTATTATGCAGATGACACAACCTTTCTTGCTAAAATTGAGGAGGACTTGAAGCACTTGTTGCCAAAGATTAAGAAATGCAGCCTTCTGTATGAATTGCCTCTCAGTGTCAAGAAAACAAAGATTCTTACCATTGGACCAATAAGCAGCTTCATGATGGAAAGAGAGGAGATTGAAACTGTCAACAGCTTCATCTTGCTTGGATCCACAATTAACATCCTTGGTACCAGCAGTCACACTGCACTGGGAAAATCTACAGTTATGTACCTCTCCAAATTGTTGAGGAGTAATGATGTCAGTTTGAAGACTAAAGTGCATCTGATTCAGGCCAGAGTCTTACCTATTACTTGCTATGCATCTGAGAGTTGTACAATGAATAAAGAGGACAGGAAAAGAATTGACGACTCTGAGCTGTGGTGGCCAGGAGAATAGATATGTCTTGGAAAGAGTACAGCTGGAGTTCTCTTTGGAGACAAAAATGATGAGGCTTCGTCTCACATACGTTGGGCATGTTGCTAGGAGGTGAAGAACACGATGCTGGTAAGGGTACAGTGTTGGCAAAGGAGAGTAAGACCCTCAACCAAGTGGATTGACATGGTGACTGCTGAAACAGGCTCTTGTGTGTCACTAAGTGTGAGGATGGTGCAGGACAGAATACAGCTCAGATCTTTTGTTCATAGGGTTGCTATGAATCATACTCTACTTGACGGTACCTAACAACAACAACTTGCTAAACTAAGTTTCGATTAGATTTCTTAAGTGTTTGGTGGGTTTGGCAAACTCAAAAGGAATCAAGTAGCCCCATACCTAGCACATCTCCTCTCTGGAGATCCATAGTAGGTGGTACTGGTCAAGGGTTTAAACCTACCCACTGGTTGCCAAGAGAAGCTGAGATAGTGTCCTGAGAACTGACAGTATTTCTCATACAATCAGTAGGCCGGTGTTGTTGTTGTGGTTGTTATGTGCTATTGAGTCACTTGCAACTCATAGCAACCCTATGTACAACAGCTCTGAACCCTGATCCATCTTGAGCAAATCTCATTGTCTCTGACACACCTATCCTTCCACCTCCCAAGCATGATGTCTTTCTCCAAGGATTCATCCCTCCTTGCAACATGCCCAAAGTATTTCAAAGTCCAAGCTTCAAAATCCTTGCGGTCTTCAAAATTTCTTGACGTAGACTGGTGAGCACATACAGGGCTTACTCAATCTGTTTGTTGAAACATGTCAATTGATATTTCCTCATTTTCTGGGACTTTATTTTTTGTCATTATCTTCATTGTAGTTTGACCGCCTTCCCTCATTACCATTGGTTGTTGATCATACACTACTTCCTGAAATGGTTCCCTGACAACCAACTCCTTTTAGTACAATAACTCTGTGTTCCTTCCATCTTCTTTTCATGCTTTCTATATCATTCAAGATTTTTCTCATAGAGTCCTTGAGATTTGCAGCTCAAGGCTTTAATTTGGTTTTCAAGTCTCTTTTGAGAAATGCCAATTTGTTCCCCTCTTTTTGTTTACTAATTCCAACTCTGCACATTTCATTATAATACTTTGCTTTTTCTTTCCAACCTATCCTTTGAAATCTTCTGTTCTTTTACTTCAGCAGGTTTTCCCTTTGTGCTGGATTCTCAATAGTGGGTCATTACTCTGTCTACCATGTGCCCCAGGTGCTCTGGTAGCCTAGCGACAAGAAGCTGCGCTGTAATTCTGAAGCCACATGGTTTGAGGACAGCAGCTGCTCTGTAGGAGAAGGAGGGGCAATCTCTTACCTTGCAATTAACAGCCTCTGAAAAAAGCCTCTGCTGGAGGGTCAACTATGAGCCTCAGCGATAGGTTGGTTCTGACTCTGTGGCATACATAACAGTCATATATCCCAACCTCAGAGAGGGCCAGTGCACTCTGCTCCTGGAAAAAGCAAAGTGAGGCAACTGGAACCAAGAGGCACTGATGTGTATTCAGCTCATTGAGGGTTCTATATCATCTCATATGTAACTCTTGTTGCAAGGGGAAAACCAGTAACCAATAACCAGTCAAGGGAGGGTAGTTTATTCCGGCATGCTGTAGGAAAGGAAAATGGTAGATAGGTAAAGAGTATGAGAATTGGGACAGCTCCTCCTGAGACACAAGAAGATTACAGAGTTGAAGTTCCATTTTCATGTACTAAGAGGAAGTGATTACACCTTTTACTTCCTGGTTTCTTTGATGAGAGAGGTTTTTTTTTAAATGTCAGCAATTTTATTTTACTTGGATCCACAATTAACACATTCGGTAAATGTAAAGATGTCAAAAGATATGCTGGATTGGGAAAATAAGAGAGATCTTTTTATATGAGTAACAAATCGATGTCTGTAGCTTACCTGAGACACAGGATATTCACAGGAAAGGAAAGCTGAAACACACAATAGGTGTTACTAAGTGGAATCTGAGAAGCAGGTGAATTCTGTTAGCCCAGGGATGTAGGATAGAAACGTAAAGGAAGCAGACTGTAAACTTATATCCTTTGCAACGACTTCTCTTTAAGATGTTAATGTTATATATATACATAATAAAGGATATTTACTAGGAAGATGGAGTAAAACTCAGAATCTGCAGCATGAAGCTTCTGGCTTTTTTAATTGATCATAGGACTTCTACAATGTGCTCAATTTTCAATAGCTATTTCTCCCAAGTTCACACTCTGTAGGGATGGTTCTAGTTCTTTCCAACATTTCCCTCCTTCAGTTTATCTTTCAATTCAGATAGTTTCTCCATGGTCTGGTTGAAGTTTTCCAGTTCCTGATAGGAATTGGCTGGAATATATAGTAGAGCAACATCAACATAGTATCAATGACAGTGTTCCTTGTTCCAAACAACAGAAACAGACTCTACTAATCTTAAGAAAAAGGTGAATTTATGTCTGACAGGTATCAAAGTTTCACAAATACAATGATGAAAGAGATGTTGTTGTTGTTGTCATGTGCCATTGAGTCGCTTGTGACTCATAGAGACCCTATGTACAACAGCCCTAAACTCTGCTCTGTCCTGTGCCAATCACACTGTCTCCGACACTCCCATCCCAATTACCCCACTCACTGAATCAATCCACCTCATAGAGGGCTTTCCCCTCCTGCGCTGTCCCTTCACCCTCCCAAGCATGATGTCCCTCTCCAAGGACCAGTCTCTCCTTACAACATGTCCAAAGTATGTGGAGCCTCAGAATCCTTGCCTCCAGGGAGCTGCCCGGATTAACTTTTCCAGTATGAATCTGTTTATTTTCCTAGCAGTCCATGGTACCCTCAATACTCTTCTCCAGCACCACAGCTCAAAGGCATCCATTCTCCTTAGTCACTGTCCAACTCTGATGCATAACAAGTGATAGCAAAGACCATGGCCTGTATCAGATGCACCTTGGTCTTCAGAGTGACATCATTGCTTTTCAGTACTTTGGAAAGGTCCCTAACAGCAGACTTTCCCATGGCAATACGTCTTTTAATTTCCTGGCTACTGGTGCCAAGAGTATTGACTGTGGAGCCAAGCAAACTAAAGCTGTGAACAATCTCAATCTCTTCACCATCCATCCTGATGCTGCCAATTGGTCCAGTGGTGAGAATCTTTGTCTTCTTGACATTGAGCCTCAATCCATATTGAAAGCTGCAGTCCTTGACCCTCTGCAGTAAGCACTTCAGGTCCTCCTCAGTTTCAGCAAGCAGGGTTGTGTCATCTGCATAAAGCAGATTGTTGATAAATCTTCCTTCAATTCTGACACCACACTTCTCCTCATAGAACCCAGCCTCCTGGATAATCTATTCTGCATACAGGTTGAAAAGGTATGGAGACAGAACACATTCCTGGTGTACGCCCTTCCCAATTTTGAACCATGCAGTGTTTCCCTGCTCTGTTCTGATGACTGCCTCTTGGTCCAAGTATAGGTTTCACATTAGTACAATCGAGTGTTCTGGGATTCCCATTCTTCTCAGAGTTAGCCACAGTTTGTTATGATCCACACAGTCAAATGCCTTTACATAGTCAGTGAAACACAGATAGACATTCCTCTGGTATTCCCCACTTTCAGCTAAGATCCATCTAACATCAGCTACAATATCCCTAGTACCATGACCTCTTTTAAACCCAGCCTGAACTTCTGGCAGTTCTCTGCTGATGTGCTGTTCCAGTCGTTTTGGGATAATCTTCAGTAAAATCATGCTTGTATGTGAAATCAATTATATTGTTCTATAGTTTCCACACTCTGCTGGGTCACCCTTCTTTAGAATGAGAACAAATACAGATCTCTTCCAATCAGCTGGCCAAGTGGTTGTTCTCCATATTTCTTTGCACAACTTGGTGAGCACGTCCAGTGCAGCATCTGTTAGCTGAAATATGTCAATTGGTATACCATCTATTCCTGGGGCCTTATTTATTGATATTTCCTTCAAATCAGCCTGAACTTCTTCCTTCATCACCATAGGCTCTTGCTCATATGTTGTTCATGAAATCCTTCTGTGTCTGCCAATTCCTTTTGATACAGGAACTCAGTATATTCTTTCCATCTTCTTTTAATACTTCCTGGATCATTTAATATTCTTCCTAAAGCATCCTTCCTTATAGCAAATCGAGTTTTGAATTTGTTCTTCAGTTCCTTGAGGTTAAGAAATGCTGAGTGAGTTCTGTCCTTTTGATTTTCTGACTCCAACTCCTTGCTACGCAAGACTCATTGTGGTCCAGTTCCAGCTGATAACAACCATTTATTGATAACGACCTTTTCTTGAGTTTCCAAAGATGTAAATCTTAATGGGAGGAGGCTGTCCATATTTCCCCCATATATTTACCAGTGGATTCAAGCCACCAGAGACATTTGGTCCTCGGATTAGCAGCACGCCTTGCTATGGACTAATGCTGTTATAAGCTGCTGAGTGGCATGCGACTCATAGTGACTATGTACAACAGCTCTGAAACCTGATCTATCCTGTGCCAACCTCATTGTCTCTGACATACCTACCCCCCATTATCCAAGTCACTGGATTAATTCATCCCATCAAAGGTCTTCCTTCCTCTCTTGGACTGTCCCTCCACACTCTAAAGCATGATGTCCCTTTCCAAGGACTGATCCCGTCTTGCACCACACCCTAAGTATGTCAGATGAAGCTTCAGAATCCTTGCCTCCAAGGAACATCCTGTTTTCACACAATCTAGGATGGATCTTTTTGTTCTGGCTGTCAATGGTACATTCAATACTCTTTTCCAGGCCCACAGCTCAAAGGCATCAATTCTTTCTATCATCCCTAGTCATTGCTCAGCTTTCTGATGCATAGCAAGTAATTGTGAACACTATGGCCTGGATCATGCATACCATAGTCTCCAGTCTGACATCATTGCTCTTCAGTCCTCTGGAGAGGTCCCTGACTACAGGCATTCCCAATGCAATTATTATTATTATTTTTTTATATCCTGGATGCTGGTACCAAGAGTTTTGGTTGTGGAGCCAAGCAAACTAAAGTTGTTAACAATCGCAGTCATTTCACCATCTACCATGGTGCTGCCAATTGGCCCAATAGTGAGAATATTTGTTTTCTTGATGTTGAGCTTCAAGCCATATTGAAGGCTGTAGTCCTTGACCTTCTGCAGCAAGTGCTTCAGGTCCTCCTCAGGTTCAGCAAGCAGGGTTGTGTCATCTGCATAATACAGGTTGTTGATAAGACTTCCTCCAATCCTGGTGCCACATTCCTCCCCATAGAGCCCAGCCTGTTGGATGATCTGTTCTGCATACAGATTGAAAAGGTATGGAGATAGTGCACATCTCTGACATGCAAGCTTCCTGATTTTGAATCATGCAGTGTTTCCTTGCTTTGTTCTGATGACTGCCTCCTGGTCCAAGTATAGGTTTCGCATATACACAATAAAGTGTTCTGGAATTCTCATTCTCCTCAGAGTCAGCCATAGTTTGTTGTGATACACACAGTCAAATGCCTTTGCATAGTCAATTAAACACAGACATTCTCTGGTACTCTCTGTTTTCAGCCAAGATCCATCTAACATTACCTATAATATCCCTAGTGCCACAACCTCTTCTAAATTCAGCCTTCACTTCTGTCAGTTCTCTGCTGATGTGCTGTTCCAGTCATTTTCAGAAATTTTCAGCAGAATCTTGCTTGCATGTGATATCAATGATCTTGTTTGGTAATTTTCACACTCTGTCGGGTCACTTTTGTTTGGAATGGAAACAAATATAGATCTCTTTCAGACAGTTGACCAGGTGGTTGTCCCACAGATTTCTTGGCACAACTTGGTGAGTGCATCCAGGGCAGCATCTGTTTGTTGAAATATGTCAAAATGAGATGGACTGGTATGGGAAATTTGCAGTCAGAAATTGATCTAACATGCAATCAAGATGTATTAATAATAATGTGTAACTGGAATGCAAAAGTTGGGAACAGAGAAGAAGGATCAGTAGTTGGAAAACATGGACTTGGTGACAGAAATGAAGCTAGATATAGAATGATAGAATTCTGTACAATAAATGATTTATTCACTGAAAATACTTTTTATAAGAAACATAAACTCAAGCTGTCCAAATGATTTCACCTGTTGGTATGCATAGAATCAGATCAATTACATCTGTGAAAAGAATCACTGAAGAAGCTGTATATCAGGTATGAAAATTAGGCCAGGTCCTGATTGTAGAACAAACCACCAAATACTCATATGCAAGTTCAAGCTGAAGCTAAAGAAAATGAAATAAAATTCACAGGAACCAAAATTTGATCTTGAATCTATCCCACTCAAATTTCAAAACCATCTAGAGAACAGGTTTGAGACCTTGAACACTAATCAACAAAGATCAAATGAGCTGTGGGAGGATAGAAAAAATATCATCCATGAAGAATGCAAAAGGTCATTACAAGTACAGAGGAGGAAGAAAAGATCAAGATGGATGTCAGATGAGACTCTGAATATTGCACTAGAGTGCCGAGAAACCAAACCAAATAAATCAAGTAATTAAAGAGCTAAACAGAAGATTTCAAAGGGCAGCAGGGAGGTCAAAGTAAGGTATTATAATGAAATGTGCAAAGAGCTGGAGTCAGAAAATCAAAAGTGCGAAACTTGCTTGGTATTTCTTAAGCTGAAGGAACTGAAGAACAAATTCAAGACCCGAGCTGCAATACTTAAGTACAATTTGGGCAGAAAAGGAAATGATCCAGGAAGCAATAAAAGAATATGGAAGAGTATATAGAGTCATTGTACCAAAAGGAGCACAATGAACACAGAAGAATTTCATGAAACAACGTATGAGCAAGAACCTGTGGTGATGAAGGAAGAGGTTCAGGCTGCTCTGAAAGAATTGGTTTCTATATGGAATTTAAAAAATACAAACCAAAAGCAAAAAAGCCTGCCATCTGTTACATTCTGACACATAATAATCCTCAGCTGGGTTTTGGAGGCTGTAAACTTAATGGAAGTAGACCGCTAAGAAGTGACAGCAAGATTACACACTAAGGGGTGTCTCTCCAAAAAGAGAAGGTAGGATGCTGGCAGGTGAAGAACCACCTAGAATCCTCCATAACTACGCTAAGAAAAGTTTACGGAGTTATGGAAATTCAAAGAAGGCAGGTATATTTGTTTAGAAAAATCAACCTGGATGACAGACATAGTAGCCTATGAAGACAAAAATGCAAGCCACGTGTGTAATTTAAGATTCTCTTAACAGCTACTCTAAAAAGAAGAATGAAGAATAATTTTAATGATTTATTTAACCCAACAGATGCAGATATTGTCAGCATGTAATTTATGGCAATTAGGGCCCAGGGGTGAATTGGGAAATGGGGAGAGACAGATGGAATCAGGCAGAACTTTCCAACATCAGACTTGAATCAATCAAGTTGATGTGAACCAGCAGTCTTGCTTGAAAAGCCCCTCATTGCTGAAGGCAGGGATATTTGAGCAGAACCAGGAAATATCAAAATCTTCAAATCATGAAGGCTACCTTATGAGATAGACCATTCTCTTTCATTCTTTTAAGTGTCTCTTGCTTAATAAACCCTTTCTGCTCTAACTACTTTTCTTTCTGTGCTTTTTCTGCACCAAATGTTAGGGTATGGACAGGCCTCAGGCCCCTGTCACTTCCAAGAGGTTATTTGTCTGGGGTCATTCCAGAGACCACATCTGGGTCAGTATGTCAGAGGACTGCTGCACCTCACTTCTCCACCTAGGTGTCTAATAAGAGTCACTGTTCCCAGTAGGCAGTAGCCCTTCTGTGCCACCAAGAACTAGTGCCCATTTCAGCCTCTATATTGTGTTCTATCTTCTCCCCAGGATGGAGGATGGGGTCTAAACCTTCAGATCTCATCTCTCATCACTGTCCAATCTGAACAAACTCATAGCTGACCTCCAGCAGGATTTCCAAGAAGTCACAAGAAATCTGTATTTATTCCCATTAAAAAAAAGTGATCTGATAGAATGTGAGAATTATTAAATAATATCAAATGTAAGCAAAATCTTGTTGAAGATCATCCAAAGGTAGTAAATTGACAGAGAACTACCAGAAATACAAGCTGGGTTTAGAAAACACTGTGATGCTAGGGACATCACAGCCAATGTCAGAGGGATCTTGACTGAAAGCAGAGAGTACTGGAGTAATGTGTATCTGTTTCATTGACTAGGCAAAGGCATTTGACTGTGTGAATCACAACAAATTGTGGTTAACCTTGAGGAGTATGGGAATCCCAGAACACTTGATTGTGTTCAAGCAAAACCTATACTTGGACCAGGAAGCAGTTGTCAGAATAGTGGAAGGAAACATTGAACGGTTCTAAATCAGGAAAGGAGTGCATCAGGGATGCATTCTGTTTCCATACCTTTTCAATCTATATGCAGAATAGAACATTCAGGAGGCTGAACTTTATGAGTAAGACATGAAAATTGGAAGAATACTCACAATAACTTGCTGTATGCAGATGACACAATCTTGTTTACCTAAACTGAGGAAGACCTGGAACATTTACTGCAATGCTCAATACAGATTGAAGCTCAACATCAAGAAGACACAGATTCTCACCACTGGGACAATTGTCAACACCATGATAGATGGAGAATAGATTGAGATTGTGAACCTTGCTTGGTTCCACAGTCAACACTCTTGGCACCAGCAGTTAGGAAACCAAAGACAAATTGCACTAAGAAACTCTGCTATCCGCAAAAGGACAAATACTGCATGGTGCCACTGTTGTAGAATGAGACTGACATCAGGGTTGGGGTAAGACTGAGAAAAACTGGATAATTTATGTGTACTGCATTGAAACAGATGAGGGAGAGAATAATTTAAAAGTGATATATGATAGGGTATTTTGGTTATCACAAGAGTCCAGCATTAAGGTTGCATAGTAGAGTGTACTCCGGGCAGTGGGAGGGATACAGGAGGATTGTATACCAAAGAAGGAATTTTTCTTTTGCTTTTCAAAGAGATGAGTGAACTGGGGGCGGGGGGGGCGGGGAGAGCTGGGCAGGGAGAAAAGTGCAACAATGAATGAATGGAAATTCAAAATCTCTGTAAATTGTTATTAAAATTAATATAATAAAATTGAAAAAAAACACAACAGAAAAAAAAATCCCCAAACTGATATCATAGATCTCTCCAGAGTGCTGAAGAACAATAATGTCAGTCTAGAGACTAAGATGTGGCTGATCCAGACCATAATCTTCACAATGTTTTGCTATGCATCAGAGAGCTGAACAATGACTAAAGTTGACAGAAGAAGAATCAACGCCTTTGAGCTGTGCTGGAGAAGAGTATTAAATATACCATGGACTGCCAAAAGAACAAATATGTCTGTCGTGAAGAGGGTGAAATTAAGCTGCTCCTTGGAGGCAAGGATTTTGAGGCTCCATCTCACATACTTTGGGCATGTTACCAGGAGGGACCAGTCCTTGGAGAAAGACATCATGCTTAGAAGCATGCGCAGGAGAGGAAGCCCCTCCATGAGATGAATTGATACAGTAACTGGAGGAATGGGTGTAAGTGTGTCAGAGACAGTGAGATTGGCTCAGGATAGCACAGATTTCAGAGCTATTGCGCATAAGGTCACTGAGTCGCAGTCACTCCAAGACACTTAACAATGATAGATGACACAGAAAAAGATTGCCCATCTTCTTCCCTGGTGGCTATAAACTGCCAGAGAAACAGTTTAACCTTCGGGTTATCAGCATAGTTTCCTATGATCTGACCCATCAGAGCTCCTCCCAAACCCTTAGGGAAAACCAAAATGACTCAGCAACTCATTTTGACCCTTTAGCAGATTTTCAGAGAGGGTACATCACACAAGAGGAAATTGTCCACCTTTTTCTTGCAGAGCAGCTATGGATTTGAACTGCAAGACTTTGAAGATAGTGCACTGTAGATGGAAATCCTTTTGTCTTATATTTTGGGTCCTCATTGACATTCAGTTGCTACAAATGCACAGTTGACCTCCAGTGCATTAAATCCAGGCTGTAAATCACAGGATTGCTAATCTTTGTTTTAAGGAGTCCCTGGTGATTTGAACTGCCAGAGAGGCATTGCCTCTGGGTTAGCAGTACAAGGCCATAAAGACCAGACCATCTAGTCAAAACCATGTCAGGATTTTTGCTGAAAGTCAGAGTTTTCTACAGAGAAACTCACTCCCATCCCCCATAGGAGAGGAAAGAAGTCTAGAGGCATGCTGTAATTTGCTGGAGAGATAATTTCTTTTCCCTGTTGATGATGTGTATGAATGGAAGAGACTTTGGAGTTGCAACTTCAGCAGATCTGCCTTGGCTGTGCTTGAAGGTCTGCTGCTGTGTGCAGATATGTATCTGGCTGGTGGATGAGTGGGTGGGAGGGAGAGCATGTAGCTCCCCAAGGGTGTTCCCCGAGGCCTTTGTGCTGATTTTAGCAGTGTGTTCCTATTTCTATGGTAATGAGCTGCAGTAGCTGTTTAGAAAGAGCAGCCTTAATAAAAGGAAGAAGAAATCAGGGCTGCAGTTTGAAAACTGGAAAGGAAGCAGAAAAAAGAAATGTGAGATTTTTAATTAAAGTGGGAAAAAGACAATGGGACCAGACTTAATCAAAGGGATAATGGAGTTTGAGTTTCAGATGGGCTTGTTTTGTGATGTTTTGGCATAACTTATTTTTTTTATTATTATTAAATTTTATTAATTTTAATGAACATTTACAGAGATTTTGGGTCTTCACTCCTTCACTGCTGCATCATTTTCTCTACCCTCCTCCCTAGTTTGTTCTTCTTCCCCCGCCATCCAAATAAATGTCTGTTTTAATTGTCCAATTGCCACAGTGCTTGTCAAAGTCAGTTCTGATTAATCTCCTTTGTCAGTGTGTCCTTTGCCATTCCCTGAGAGAGACTTCACCCTGATTCATAAGGAAAAGGGGATGGCGTATTCTCTTAGCTACTTCCTGCTGAAAAGGGACGCTGTGGGCTTCAGGGTGAAGATCTTCTCTCACTACTCTAAAGGGCCCCTTTGGCAGTAGGAAACACATAGACTATTATGGAGATTGATTTTGGAATTTAGATGCACTGGGCATAACTTATTCTTCTATCAAGGAAGCTCTGGTGGCCAACTCTCTTGTTGTTGTTATGTGTCACTGAGTTGCTTGCAACTCATAACAATCCTATGGACAACAGCTCTGACCCCTGCTCTATCCTGGGCCAACCTTATTTTCCCTGATGCACCTACCCCCATTACCCCAGTCACTGGGGAAATTTATCTCATTCAGGGTCTTTCTCTCTTGTGCTGTCCCTTCACTCTCCCTAGCTTAGTGTCCTTCTCCAAGAACTCATCCCTCTTTGTAACATGCCCAAAGTATGTCAGACAGAGCTTCAGAATATTTGCCTCTAAGGAGCAGCCTGGTTTCACCCTCTTCTGGACTAACCTGTTTGTTCTTTTTTCAGTCCATGGTATAGTCAATATTTTTTTCCAGCATCACAACACAAAGGCATCAATTCTCCTTCTATCCTCCGTAGTCATTGTCCAGCTTTCTGATGCATAGTAAGTAATTGCAAAGAATCAGGCACAGCTTAGTCTCCAGACTGACATCATTGCACTTCAGTACTTTAGAGAGGTCTCTAACCACAGACTTTCCCATCTTAATGCATCTGTTAATTTCCTGGCTGCTGGTGCCAAGAGTGTTGACTGTGGAACCAAGCAAACAAAAACTGTGGACTATTTCAATCTCTTCACCATCCATTATGATGCTGCCAATTGGCCCAGTGGTGAGAACTGTTGTTTTCTTGATATCGAGCCTCAATCCATACTGAAGACTGCAGTCCCTGAACATCCACAGCAAGCACTTCAGGTCCTCCTCAGTTGCAGCAAGCAGGGTTGTGTCATCTGCATAATGCAGATTGTTGATGATTCTTCCCCCAATACTGATGTCACATTTCTCCTTAAAGAGCCCAGCCTCCCAGATAATCTGTTCTGCATAAAGATTGAAAAGGTATGGAGACAGAATAAAGCCCTGGCGCACACAGTTCTCAATTTTGAACCATGCAGTGTTTCCCTGCTCTGTTCTGATGACTGTCTCCTGGTCCAAGTATAGGTTTTGCATTAGCACAATCACATGTTCTGGGATTCCCACTCATCTCAGAGTCAGCCACAGTTTGTTATGATCCACACAGTCAAATGCTTTTGCATAATCAATGAAACAAAGATAGACATTCTTTTGGTACTCCTTGCTTTCAGCTAGGATCCACCTAATATTAGCTACAATATCCCTAGTACCACGACCCTGTCTAAACCCAGCCTGAACTTCTGGGAATTCTCTCTTGATGTGCTGTTCCAGTCATTTTTGGATCATCTTCAGCAGAATCTTAAATACTATAAAAGACTGCAGAGTTGAAGCAGCAGTAAGTCTAACTTACGTGACTTATATTTAGCTATGTTGTGCCTTGTTGTTTGCTATTGAGTTGAAATCAACCCATAGCTGACCCTCCAGTGGGTTTTCAGAGGCAGTAAAACATGCAAGAGGAGATTGTCTATCTTTCTCCCATGGAGCATCTGGTGGATTTGAACCACATGCCTTTGGGATTGCAGCATGGCTTCTTATAAATATGCCACCAGAGTTCCCTATGGTGTCCCTAGGAGTTAAATAGATGGGAAATCTATTAAATATTTATCTAATCCACACAAGCAGAAAAATCCTAGATCACACTTACTTGAATCACCAGAATAAAAAGTCACGCAACCTCAATTGATTCCATGCCAGTTTATAGGCGCACAACTTATAAGGCTCCTGGAAGAAAGACTCCACCACTAAAGGAGAATCTCCTTGGGGTTTTAAGGCAATATGATCCTCCTTTGTATTTGTTACTGTAGTCTATTTATCAAGTGACTCAAAACACTGCTAGTTTTAAGTTGTTGGTGTTGTTGTTATATGCCATCGAATCACCTGTGACTCATAGTGATCCTACGTACAATAGCTCTGAATTCTGCCATATCCTGAGTCGGTCTCACTATCTCCAACACATTTATAACCCCTTTACCCCAGTTACCATGTCAATCCATCTCGTCTGGGGTCTTCCTCTTTTGTACTGTCCCTCTACTTTTCCAAGCATGATGTCCTTTCCCAAGGTCTGGACATGCCTAGAGTAAGTGAGACAGTTTCCAAATCCTTGCTTTCAAGAGCAGTTTGGTTTCACTATCTCCAAGACAAACTTGTTTGTTCTCTTGGCAGTCCATGATATGTTCAATATTTTTCTCCAACACCGCAACTTAAAAGCATCAAATCTTCTTCTGTCATCCTTAAGCATTGCATAGCAAGTAATTGTGAAGATAATGGCCTGAAACTTGTGCACTTTAATCTATAGACTGACATCTTTGCTCTTTAACACTTTGGAGAGGTTCCTGACAGCAGATTTCCTTAAGGCAATTCATCTTTTGATTTCCTGGCTACTTGTGTCAAGAGTGTTGATTGTGGAGTCAGGTCATCAACTTCAATCTCTTCTCCATCTATTATGGTGCTGCCAACTGGCCCAGTGGTGAGAATCTTTGTCTTCTTCATGTTGAGCTTCAATCCATATTGAAGCCTACAGTCCTTGACCTTCTGTAGCAAATGCTTCAGGTCCTCTTCAGTTTTGGTAATTAAGGTGTCATCTGCATGATGCAAGTTGTTGATGAGTCTTCATCCAATCCTAATGCCACATTTTTTCTTATAAAACCCAGCCTACCAAATGATCTGTTCTGCATATAGATTGAAAAGTTATAGAGACAAGGTTCATCCCTAATGGACTTCTTTCCTGATTTTGTACAATGCATGCTGTGTTATGAGGACTGTTTCCTGGTGCAAGTATAAGTTTCACATAAGCACAGTCAAGTGTTCTGGGATTCCCATTCTTCTCAAGGTTAGCCACAATTTGTTGTGATCCACACAGACAAATGTCTTTTCATAGTCAATAAAAACACAGAGAGGCATTCCTCTGATACTCTTTGCTTTCAGCCAAGGTACATTTGACGTTGGCGATAATGTCTCTAGTGCCATGAGCTCTTGAAAACTAGCTTATATTTTTGGTAGTTCTTTGTCAATGTATTGTTCCAGTCATTTTTTTAAAATATAATCTTCAGCAAGATTTTGCATGGATGTGATATTGTTAAAAATTTCCACTAAACTAAAGCTAGCCACAATTTACTGTGATCCACACAGTCAAAGTCCTTTGCATAGCTAATGAAACACATATAGGCATTCTTCTGGTCCTCTCTGCTTTCTGCCAAGGTCCATTTGTCCCTAGTGCTATGACCTCTTCTAAACCCATCCTGTATTTCTGGTAGGTCTCTGTCAATGTACTGTTCAAGTCTTTTCTGAATAATCTTCTAATGTGTGATATTAGTGATATTGTTTGATAATTTCCATACTCTCTTGGGTCACCTTTTTTAGGAATGGGAATAAATTTGGATCTCTTCTTGCTAACTTTGAGGAAAATGGGAATCTCAGAACACTTGACTGTGCTTATATGAAACCTATACTTGGACCAAGAAGCTGTCATCAGAACAGAACAAGGAAACACTGGATGGTTCAAAATCAGGAAAGGAGTGTATCAGGGATGTATATCCTGTCCCTGTACCTTTTAAATCTGTATGCAGAACAGATCATTCAAAAGCAGGGATTTATGAGGCATCAAGATTGGAGAAAGACTCATAAACAACCTATGATACACAGACAACACAATTTTGCTTGCTGAAACTGAAGACCTTGCTGCAAAAGGTCAAGGACTGTAGTCTTCAATATGGATTGAAGCTCAACATCAGCAAGACAAAGATTCTCATCACTGGGCCAATTGGCAGCACTGTATTAGATGGATAAGAGATTGAGGTTATTAGCAATTACAGCTGGCTCAGTCCACAATCAACACTCCTTTTTTTAAAAAATTTCTTTATTTTTCATTTCAATGAACATCTACAGAGAT
>NW_006400048.1:1672505-1686338 GCF_000299155.1 Elephantulus edwardii | reverse complement strand
GTGGTTCTTATTCTTTGCTTTGTTAATATGATGAATTACATTAATTGTTTTTCTTATATTGAACCATCCTTGCATGCCTGTTATGAATCCCACTTGGTCTTGATGGCTTATTTCTTTGCTGCATCATTGTATTCTGTTGGCCAATATTTTATTGAGGATTTTTGCATCTATGTTCATAAGAGATATTGGCCTGTAGTTTTCTATTTTGGTGGTGTCTTTTCCTGGCTTTGGTATCAAGGATATGTTTGCTTCATAGAATGAGTCTGGGAGTGTTCCATCTTGTTCTATTTTTTTAATTAGTTTATGTAGAATTGGTGACAGTTCTTCTCTGAATGTTTGATAAAATTCACTTGTAAATTTTATGATTTTGTGTGTGTGTAACGTCAAATTAGATCTGACTGGTACAGGAGGAGATTGCCCCTCCTTCTTCAGCAGAACATTTGGTGGATTCAAACCACATACCTCTGGGATTGCAATGCAGCTTCTTGCCACTAGGTCACCAGAGCTCCCTATCATCAACACTCTTAATACCAGCAGTCAGGAAATCAAAAGACGAATTGCATTGGGAAAATCTGCTGTCATAGACCTTTCTCTCATGCTGAAAAGCAACTATTTCAGTCTAGATATAAGGTGTGTCCAATCCAGGCCATGGTCGTCTCAATTACTTGTTATACTTCAGAGAGTTGGACAACGACTAAGGATGACAGAAGAAGAATAGATGCCTTTGAGTTATGGCCCTGGAGAAGAGTCGTGAACATACTATAGACTGCCAAGAAAACAAATCTGTCTGTTTTGGAGAGGGTGAAACCAAGTGTCTCCTTGGAGGCTAGGATTTTGAAGCTTTGCCTCACTTACTTTGGGCACATGTCCAGGAGAGATTGGTCCTTAGAGAAGGACATCATGCTCGGAAGGGTGGATAAATAGTGCAGGAGAGGGAGAACCTGCATGATATGGATTGATTCAGTAACTGGGGCAATGGGGGTTTGTGTGTGGGAGACTGGCTCAGGACAGGGCAGGCTTCAAAGCTGCTGTACATAGGGTCACTATACATATCAGGCGACTCAATGGCACATAACAATAACATACTATGACAGGTCTGGAAGCAGGAGTGACATGCACTTCCTAAATAACATGCCTCTGGAAACTTTATGAACTTTAATAAATATTGATAGTTGTAGGGGGGCTTCAGGCCATTTGTTCATAGGGTCACTATGAGCCATGCTCGACTCGAAGGCAATCAACAACAATACAAACTAAAGCTAACAGTTTTGAGTGGGGCCCAGAATAAGAGAAGGCTCTCCATTTGCCTCACTGAGGTTGCTGTGCAAGCTGCTTTGCCATTTAACTATATTAAAGAGAGAGAGAACTTTATTTCAAGAAACAGTTCATATGTTTGTAGAGGCAAATCTTTGTGCATCAGACCTCAGGATAGGGCACAGGGAATGTAGTGTTCAAGTCCTCATCAGATCAGTAGTCAACATCTCAAGGCTATAAGCTTTAGTGGTTGACACATCCAAAGGCCTTGTTTGGAATAACTGAGTTATGGACTTTTGTCTTTGCATGCTGACAAGTCCAAAGTCAACAAACATATCCACTCACTGATTTACATCTGGAAACTACAAGGCAGATACCCAGATGTAGATCTGACAAATGCTGTCTGGCCTTTTCTGCCAGAAAACACAAATAAACATGACGCTGGTCATACTTCCTTACTTGTTATTGTTGTTATGTGCCATGTACACACATTCTAGAGAAGTAATTATCTCAAATGAATCAGCATTTTGAAAATGAACTTGAACTGTTTCTAGTTGTCATACATTTTGATGAGTCCTGGTACATAACCTTGTTTGGAAAAGTGCCAACAATGAAATTAACAATGGTAAAACCCCCGAATGTTATTACCAGTAATTAAAAATTTGCTTAATCCAATTTTGTATTAGGAATTAATAGAGGAGCAGTCTTGAATTTTAGCGTAAATATTTATAACAAAGTAAGCTGACCCCATAGAAGCAAAAATATTCATAATCTGAAGAAAGCTCAGCTTGAATTTCTGATGGTTCTTTGTCAATGTTTCAACTGTTTTTAAAATATCTTCAGCAAGATCTTACTGTGTATCATATTAATGATATTATTAGATAATTTTCTGCTTCTTCTACACTACCTTTTCTACCCTAATTGAGCAAAGATTTGAATCTTTTTCAGTTAGTTGGTCAGATGGCTTTCACATTTCTTAGAGTAGGTGAGTAAGCACATGCAGGGCTGCGTCTATTTGCAGACATATCTCAGTTGATATTCTGTAAACTCCAGGAACCTTGTTTTTGTCAATGCCTTCATAGTAGCTTGTACTTCTAGCACTTTCATTCTTGGTAATCTGGTACTTCTTGACATGATGTTTTTGGTACAGTAACTTTGTGCATTCATTTCATCTTATTTTGAGGCTTCCTGAGTCATTCAATATTTTGCCCAAAGAATCATTCAGTATTGCAATTCAGGGTTTAAATATTTTCTCAGTTCTTTCAGTTTGAGAAATACTGTGTTCTTTCCTTTTGGTTTTTTAACACCAAGTCTTTGCACAGTCATTATAATACTTTATCTTTTTTGAGTTGAGTTGCCCTTAGAAATCTTTAAGTTCGGCTTTCTTATTTCATGATTTCTTCCTTTTGCTTCAGTTTCTCCCTTCAAGAGCAAATTTCAAGTTCTCTTGTTAGTCCATTTTAGCATTTTATTTCATTTTTATGTCTTTAATGAAACTATACTTTCTTCATGTATCATGTCATTCCACAACTCATCTGGTCTTCAGTTGTTAGATGCTGTCAAATGGAATATGACTTATGAGCAACATATCTGAACCATGTCCTGTCCTGTGCAATCCTTATCATCTCTGACATGCTCAAGCCCATTGCCACTGTCACTGTGTCAATCAATCTCATTGAAGGTCTTTCTCTTTCCAAATATATTCTCCAAGGAATAACCTCTCCTAACAACATGCCCAAAGCATGTGAAATAAAGTTTTGCCATCTTTGCCTCTAGGGAGCACTCAAGCTCTTCTTTCTCCAGGACACACTTATTTGTTCATTTAGCAGTCTGTGGCATATTATTACTGTTCTCCAATACCACATGTCAAAAACATCAATTCTTCTACTGTCATCCTAATTCATTGTCCAGCTCTCAGATGCATAGCAAGTGATCAAATCTTCTTTTTGTCAGTTGTTAGTGTTCTGAAATTAAAAAATGACTCAGCAGACACTGTAGAACGGGGGATATATATTATTGTTGCTGCTAGATGGAGTTTCAGAGAACTTAAGAAAGCTGGTGATGAGGAATCGGCCATATCAGATGACCTGGTTATTTCAAATTCTTGACTCTGCTTATAAGTGTTGCAGGCTAAAGTACAATTTACAAAACTTAGTGCTTGATTTGGGTTCTTGTCTCCCAGCTTGACTCCACAGCTTACTTTGCCATGAGCCCCGCCACCCCGGCTATCGTTGTTCAGGTAGAGATCTTGTCCCTATCCCACTATCTCTTAACTTTTTCCGTTACTCCAGTCAAAGTTGGTGCTCATTAAGCAATACTTCCTGCCTCCATCCAAACTCCCACCCCCTTTTCTGAACCGCTTAAAAATTTACTCTCTACTGGGTTTCCAAGGCATTTATAAAATGCACAAATGGAAGTTGTCTTTTGTTCTGCTGAGAAGCATCTGGTGGATTTGAGCCTCCAGAGGTTCAGGTCTTGAGTTTAGCAGAGTAACTCCTTATGGACTATGCTACCAGAGCTCCCTCTCCTGGCCTGTCCTGGAAGTCACTAATCTACTTCTGTCTCTTTGAAAAAGGAGCTACGAGTTTTTTCATGCTTCCATATCACGATTTTTCTTAATTTTTACATATTTTAGTTATACAAGCTTAAAAGAAACTAGATGTTGCCTTCTACAATTAAGGCATAACTTTTCCTCTTGTTGTTGCTGTTAGATGCTTTGAGTCAAGCACTCTATGAACTGCCCTGGGCTAAAGTATATATTTTTTCCTAATATAAGATATTCTGAAGTAAATGAGCTCAACAAAGGATCTCAAGGAAATGGGGAATGTTGCAGTATTTGTTTACAGAGTATGAAGGCTATTTCTTCAAGTCAAACATTTTTAATTGATTTTTTATTTAAACTCTTTATTTTATATTGTTTTACATAAAAAAATTAATATACATTGCTTTTCATTTATGTATATTGTTGAGTACATTCTTTTATTCATATTGTGTTTCATATGATCATTTCCATATAAAACAAATACTGTATGTTTTATAAAACCAATCTATGCATATATAACTAAAGATATAAATATTAATATGTTGTTGTTACTGTGTATCATTGAGTCAGAACTGACCCATACATAGTTGACCCTCCCATGAGTTTTCAGAGAGAGTTAATCACATGAGAAGAGATTACACATCCTTTTCCTGTGGAGCAGCTAGTGGATTCGAACCACATGCCTTCAGGACTACAGTGCAGCTTCTTGCCACTGGGCCACCAAGCCTTGTTACTAATATTAATAGTTTTAATATTAATATAATAAACTATATTAATTAAAGCTTATTGGAAGCAGGAGTGGCATCCACTTCCTAAGCAACATACCTCCAGAAACTCTATAAACATTGATAAATGTCGATAGTTATAGAAAGGCTTCAAGCCTAACAAAAGGCTCATAAGGCTGCTATGAGTTGTGCTCAACTCAAAGGCAATCAACAACAACAACAATAACAATTAAAGCTCAACATCAAGAAAGCAAAGATTCTCACCACTGGGCCGATTGGCAGCGTCATGATAGATGATGAGGAGTTAAGGTTGTTAACAGCTTCAGTTTGTTTGGCTTCACAATCAAGACTCTTGCTACCAGTAGCCAGGAATTTAAGATTAATTGAATTAGGAAAGTCTGCTGTCAGAGACCTCTCCAAAGTACTGAATAACAACGATGTCAGTCTGGAGACTAAGGTGTGCCTGACTGCAATTACTTGCAATGGGTCAGAAAGCTGGACAATGACTTGAGATGATAGAAGGAGAAAGGATGAGCTGTTGTGTGAGAAGAGTATTGAATATACATACCATGGATGGCTAAGAGAACAATCAGGTTTGTCCTAGAGAGGGTGAAACCAGGCTGCTCCTTGAAGACAAGGATTCTGAAGCTCCATCTGACATACTTGGGGCATGTTGCAATGATGGACCAGTCCTTGGAGAAGGACCTCATTCTTGGGAGGGTGGAGGGACAGTACAAGAGAGGAAGACTTTCTATGAGATGATTCAGTGACTGTGGTAATAGGAGTAGGTGTGTCAGAGACAATAAGGTTGGCACAATTTAGAGCAGGGTCGCTGTGAATTGCAGGCGATTTGACAGTATGTAACAACAACAACAACATAATAACATAAATATTGATATAAATGGGAAATCTTCTCCCATTCTATTAACTGCTTTGGAAAACCTGATGGAGGGTCAGCTATGAATTGGTTGCGATATGACAGTGCACAACAACAGCAAACAATATAATACTAATTATTTTATAAAACTATTCTATTCCCACCACTACCCTGTCTTTTCAGGTCCCCACTTGATCTTTCCTAATTCCTTCACCCTCTTCCTCCACCTGCTAACCTCTGCAACCCCTTGACTTCCCCCCTCCTCACCCTCAGCCAGCTCCTCCCTCCTCTTTCCCTTTTGGACTTGTGTACACATCTTATTAGTTATCTTTCTGTTTTTACAATAATGGTCTTATGCAGTATTTGCCCTTATAAGACTGAGTTAGTTCCCTCAGCATAATGCTCTCTAGCCTCTCCCATGTTATATAGTGGGTTTTTATTATTATTATTACTATTATTTTATACTGATTTACTTACAAAGTGTGTATACATTGTTTTTCACACCGGATCTTTCCTTTACCCACCCCTCCTTCTACCCTTTACATTTTGCAAGCCTATGATTGTGCTCTCCCCTTCCTAACAATCCTCACCACTCTGCTCCCATCTCCCTTCCTTGGATCCTCATACTCATTCTATAATAATGGTCTTATACAGTATTTGTCTTTATGAGGCTGAATTAGTTCACTTAGGATAATGCTCTCTAGTCCCTCCCAAGTTAGGTAGTAATATACAAAATCATTTCTCCTGTGTGCTGCATAGTATTCGATTGTGTGAATGTCCCATAATTTCTCAATCCATTTCATTGTAGTTGGACATTTGGGCTGTTTCCATCTTCTTGCTATGGTGAATAATGCTGCTGTGAACATTGGGGTAAAGTTTTTAAAAGTTTTTGCCTAAGTTCTCATTTTCTCAGTATATTCCAAGCAGTGGAATATCTAAGCCATATGGCATTTTTATGTTTAGCTTTTTTAGGAGATGCCAAACTGCCTTCCAGAGTGGTTGTACCATTTTACAATCCCACCAACAATGTGCAAAAATCAACACAACATAGATCAGAGACCTGGGAATAAAGCCCAAAACCATAAAGTTCATAAGAGACAAACTGGGATCAAGCTTAGAAGGCCTAGTCTGCCAAACACAGCCAGAAATGCATAATCTGAAGATGATAAAATTTATGAATGAAATATTCTGAAGATTAAATTTCTGTGCCCATCAAAACCATTTCCAGGAAGGTGAAAAGAAAACCTATTAATTTGGAACAAACATTTGGTAGTATCATCTCAGACAAGGGTCTCATAATGAAAGTTTACAGAATTCTCCTGGACCTCCAGAAGAAAAAGACTGATAATCAATTACAAAATGGGCAAGAGACATGGAAAGACTTTTCGCAGAGGAGAACATTTGGATGGCCAACAGACCCATGAAGAAATGCTCCAAATCACTGGCAATAAAAGAAAGGCAAATAAAAACCCCAATAAGATAACATCTTACCACAGTAGCAGTGGCAAAGTTTAGCATGGCAACAAGTAATGAATGTTGGAAAGGATGTAGTGACATAGGAACTCTTATACATTGTTAGTTATGTAGTATTTTTTTATGAAAATAAGTTTTATTAATTTAATCCTAACAGTGATAGCTACTTGTTGTCTGCTGATCTAGTAGTAAAGGAATTGAAGGTCTAGCACTAACCCTAAGGCAATCAGTTCCAAATCTGCTCCAAGGGAGAAAAATGGACCATTTACTCCAGTATGATTTAAACCTTTGAAAACCCACTGGAAGGTCAACTATGAGTCTGCTCCAACACGATGGCACACAGCAACCATAATTGTCTCAGCTATTTGGTGCTAGGCATGCAGTTCAAATCTACCAGCTGCTCCATGGAAGAAGGGTGGGCAATCTTCTCCCG
Organism: Elephantulus edwardii; assembly: GCF_000299155.1. Lineage (NCBI taxonomy): Eukaryota > Metazoa > Chordata > Mammalia > Macroscelidea > Macroscelididae > Elephantulus > Elephantulus edwardii. The sequence goes on along the minus strand of NW_006400048.1, from coordinate 1,679,034 downwards.
TGCAATTAACTACCCCTAAAAACTGACCAGAGATTCAGCTATGGTTTGGTTCAGACTCTACAGTACAGAACAGGGAACATGGCAGAAATAGCATGGATGGCTTTAACAGAAATCTCTTTTGTCACAGTTTAGGAGACTAGAAATCTGAATTCACAGAAGATTTCCTCATTATCAGCTCTAGATGAATGTATCTTATCTGTTGGCCTTTGTGAAGATCCTTGGGGAATCTTCAAGTATCAAAACATCAATCTCACCCCTTGGACTGGAAGTTATCAGTGCAAGAACCTGAGATATAATAAAGGGTGCTCCTCTTCTAGCTGTTTTTATTCTTGTTAGGTGCTGTCAACTCAAATATGACTCATAGAGACCAAAAGAACAACAGGCCTGAGTCCTATCCTATCTTGTGTCATGCTCATCATCTCCGATACAATTGAGCCCATTGCTGCAGTTTCTGTGTCAATTTTTCTCATTAGGCAGTTCACTTTTGCTGGTCTTCCATCTTTCCAAGCACGACGTCCATTTCCAAGGAATAACTTCTCCTAGCAACATGCTCAAGTATGAAAGATGAAGTTTGGCCATCTTTGCCTTCAAGGAATACTCTGCTACACTTTCTCCAAGATATTCTTTTGGCAGTCCATGGGATGCTCAATACTCTTCAATTATGTAGTCTTTTTTAAAAAATCATTTCTGGAGGCAGTCTTTGAGGCTCACCCACTGTCCTCCATAGATTTGTAATAAAGTGCTTATGGACATTGCAATCAGTTTGTCTTATTGGCAGTTGACTACAGAAAGAACCCCTTGCATTCAGTAACATTTTGGTGACCCACGAAGGGACCTTCAGACTCACCTGTAGCTGGCTACCAGGGAGTGGGTCTGCATAAGCTGCTCATTCCAATCTGGGTGAGTGGCTTGATGTGAGTCGCCCACACCAAATCTGAATCTGTTGCATAGTTGTGCCTATGTTGGTTTCTGTACTTTAGACAGGAAACTATAGAAATGGAAGTAGAAGCTCTCCATTCTTCGTTCTATAGGACCGGAAGCAGAAGCTCTCTGTTCTCCATTCTTTGTAGCGCTTTTATAGCTGCCTGTATCAAATCTCATTGTATGAGTGGAAGTTGCATTATATTTGGTGAGTAAAATTTGTGCTATATCTCATGAGTAGAAGTTGTATTTAATGAGTAAAATTTGTACTGTATCTGAGTAGAAGTTGTATTTGATGAGTAAAACTTGTACTATGTTGGAGTAAAAGCTGTATTGTTATTGTCTCTGATGATTGTATACCTGTATCACATATGAGGATTGCATATGTATTAACACTTTTGTTCATTTCATTTTAGATCATTGCTCAAAAGTAAGAACAAAAGTTTCAATTCTAGTAAAAAGTCTGTTAGAAAAAAAATTCTGTATGATTGGCGCGTTTGATAATATTATTCTTAGCCAATTTTTTTTACTTCAGTAAAAATTTAACAATTAAAATATAGAACTACCAGAAAGAAACTCAAGAGAGATACTGAAGAGTTAAACCACACAATAAACCAACTCAATCTCATAGATATTTATAGGCTAATGTGCCCCAAAAAAGCACAGTATACCTTTTCTCCAATGTGCATGGAACGTTCTTCAGAGTAGATCACATCTTGAGCCAAAAGGCAAGAATCAATGAATTAAAAAACATAGAAATATACAGAGCATCTTCTCAGATCACAATGCTACAAAATTAGACAACAAGAGGATAAAGGAGAAAAAAAAAATCACACATTGGAAGTTGAACAACACCTTGCTTGAACATGAGTGGGTACAAGAAGAAATAAAAAATGAGAGGGAGCTCTGGTGGCCTACTGGCAAGAAATTGCACTGCAATCCCAGAGGTACATAGTTTGAATCCACCAGATGCTCTGCTGGAGAAGGAGGGTCGATCTCCTCCTGTACCAGTCAGATCTGATTTGACGGTACACACACACAAAAAATGATAAAAATAATAATAAAAAAGAAGAAGAAATAAAAAATGAAATAAAAAGTTTCTTGAAACAAATGACAATGAAAACACAACTTACCAAAACCTCTGGGAAACAGCCAAAGCAGTAATCAGAGGTCAGTTTATAGCAATAAGCAAACACAAATGACCATTGACTCTCCAATCCAACATCTCCAACAATTGAAAAAGAACAGCAAGAATACCCGATACCCTTTAAAAAACCCTGAAATTATAAAAATTAGAGAAGAAATAAATGAAATAGGAAAGTGGACTCACCTGTCCCTGCTGCTGCTGCCGCCACCGCCATCATTACTGCCACCATCACTCTTGGAGAAAAAGCAAAGGTGGTGACACCTTAGAGTGAAATCCAACATCCTGCAGGCTGCTCTGCTCGCTCCTCTTTCCTTTTTCCTGGGCACCCACGCCCCCCTCCCCCACAGGTGCCATCCACTGCCATCCGCCCTCTCTACCCCACCCACATTCTCAGGTGAGGGGGGTGAGCTCAGGAAGCAGAGACCCTAAGAAATCCAGAAGGGTTACCATTTGCAGTGCAACATGGCAGGAGCTGGAGGAGGGAATGACATTCAGTGGTGTTTTTCTCAGATGAAAGGAGCTATCGATGATGATGTAGCAGAAGGAGGGTATGGTTTAATTTCATTTTATCAAAAAATGATACCAGATTATCAAGGAACAAGTTAAAAAGAAGGGAGACTGGTTCCAGAACACAGCTCTGGAAATTACCCTATGGACCATGACTCTCATGACAACATTACCTTCAGATATAATCTCTACAGTAGAATCTAATCTTTCTGGAAAATTATTAGCAACAGGAGATAAAGGTGGTAGAGTTGTCATTTTTCAACAGGAGCAGGAGAACAAAATCCAGTCTCATAGCAGAAGAGAATATAATGTTTACAGCACCTTCCAGAGCCGTGAACCAGAGTTTGACTGCTTGAAAAGTTTAGAAATAGAAGAAAAGATCAACAAAATTAGGTGGTTGCCGCAGAAAAAATGCTGCTCAGTTTTTATTGTCTACCAATGAGAAAACAGTAAAATTATGGAAAATCAGTTTAAGAGATAAAAGACCAGAAGGTTGTAACTTAAAAGAGGAAGACAAAAGGTATAGAGATCCTACAAGAAGGAGGTCCATCAGGGATGTATTTTGTCTCCATACCTTTTCAATCTGTGTGTAGAACAGATCATCTGAGATGCTGGGCTGTAAGAGGCAATGTGGCATCAGGATTGGTGGAAGAGTCAGCAACAAACTGTGTTATGTAGATGACACAACCCTGCTCGCTGAAACTGAGGAGGACCTGAAGCGCTTGCTGCAGAAGGTCAAGGACTGCAGCCTTCAGTTGACACTCAACATCAAGAAAACAAAGATTCTCACCACTGGGCCAATTGGCAGCATCAGTATGGATGATGAAGAGATTGAGATGGTTAACAGTTTTAGTTTACTTGGCTCCACACTCAACACTCTTGGTAACAGCAGCCAGGAAATCAAGAGACAAATTGCATTGGGAAATTCAGCTGTGAGGCACCTCTCAAGAATAGTGAAGAACAACGACGTCAGGCTGGAGACTATGGTGCGCCTGATTCAGGCTATAGCCTTCGCAATTACGTGCTATGCATCAAAGAGTTGGACAGTGACTAGGGATGATAGAAAGATAATTGATGCCTTTGAGCTGTGATGCTGGAGACGAGTGTTGAGTACCATGGACTGCTAGAAGAACAGACGGGTTTGTCCTGGAGAAGGTAAAGCCAGAATACTCCTTGGAGTCAAGGATTCTGAAGCTTTGTCTGACATACTTTAGGCATGTTGCAAGGAGGGACTGGTCCTTGGAGAGGGATATCATGTTTGTGATAATGGAGGGACGGCTCAGGAGAGGAAGACCGTCTATGAGATGAATCGATTCTGTGATTGGAGTGGTGGGAATGAGTGTGTTTGAGATGGCAAGGTTGGCATAGGATAGATCGGCGTTTAGGGCTCTTGTACATAGGGTCGCCATGAGTCACAAGTAACTCGATAGCACATAACAACAACAACAACTACAGTTACTAAACTGTGAATACCAGTCTTTAGGCTCATGGATCTAATGGTTGAAGAATATTTGCCAGTGCTCATACATAACATATCAACTCTATTCCTCTTAATAGTGATTAAGAAATCTATTTATCTGCAGATGATTTGCGAATTATCGTTAACATTAAGCCTTCCAATATGGAAGAGCTCACGGAAGTGATTACAGCAGCAGAATACCATCCAAACAGCTGTAACACGTTTAGATATAGCAGCAGTAAAGGAATGACTTGTTTATGTGACATGAGGGCATCTGCCTTCTGCGATAGACTTTCTAAATTGTTTGAAGAACCTGAAGATCCCAGCAACAGGTGATTTTTTTTCTGAAATTATCTCTTCTATTTCTGATGTAAAACTCAGCCATAGTGGTCGATATATGATGACTAGAGACTATTTGTCAGTCAAATTTTGGGACTTAAATATGGAAAACAGACTTGTGGAAATAAACCAGGTACATGAATACCTCAGAAGTAAACTTTGTTAATTATGTGAAAATGAATATTTGACAAATCTGAATGTTGCTAGAATGGATCAGACAGTGTTGTCATGACTGGATCTCACAACAATTTCTTCAGAATGTTTGACAGGAACACAAAGTGATAAATGCCCCTAGAAACACCCCAGGAAAACATCAAACCTCACATTGTTCTGAAGCTACACAAAGTCTGTGCAAGTGGCAACTGAAAGATGAAACAAGTGCTGGCAGTGTAGACTTCAACAAGAAAACACTTCATACAGCCTGGCATCCCAAGGAAAATATCGCTGCTCCAGCTACTACAAACAATCTATATCTATTTCAAGACAAAGTCAATTAGGGTTGGCATTCCCGGCAGAAGAGCCCACTTCCTGCTTAGTTGAGATAGTTGACTCTAGCATTCGTATCTATAAAAGAGAGAGGTCCATTGTGACATCCCTTTCCAGTGTTTAACAATGTGCCGTTTGACAACACTTTTTTATAGCTACATGCAGAAAGCGCCATGGGTTCATCTTTGTGTCATTCTCCATGTCTGCCAGCAGTTTAGGTAAGGGTAGAGCACTTTTAATTTAAATGACTTCTTGCACCGTCTTGCCTAATGGACTAGATTGGCCTGTATCAACGTTGATTTACTCCACTTTTTATGCCTTCCATTGTGATGACATCAAACACAGTAAAAACCTTCAGTCATTTATTTTATTTAATTAATATAATTAATTCAGGATTTAATTGTGTATACTCATACTGTATCATTTGTGGGGTATGTACCTTCCCCCATTTTTTAAATTAAATACAGCTCATTCTTACTGTGGCATGTAGCATTCCTCCTCTTCTGGCCTCCTGGACTCTTCCCCCTTCATCTCTCTTACATTTACTATCTCCACCCAGTCTTGGTGGTGGTGTATTAAAAAAAAGACAGAATGAAAGAAAGCACACAAAATGAGTCAGTTTGGGGTCAAGTGGTAAAGGAGGTATATGTTGCAAGCAAATGTTTTAACAGTTGACTGTAATCACTCCTCGCCATGTCTGGCACTGGAAAGGAAAAAAAAAAACCCCAAAACAAAAAACAACCCCAAACCCTACTTAATAAAAGTGACAATGAGGGGAAATCTGCAAGGACAGCGGAGGGAGTGCTGGTCCGGGGCTTGTGACCCAGCCTTCCCAACCCCCTCTGCCTACAATTTGCAGGTTCCCCAGAGGCCCCCCCATGTGTATCAGTGTGTGCTTCCTCCCTCCCCACTCACGTGAGCGTTGGAGTGTGCATGCACCCTCTACGCATCTACTCTTGTTTCTGCCCAACCTTCTTCTGAAGCAGTGACGTCAAATTAAAAACCAGCTACCACCTCAGACGTGAAGAACTCTGCCACACCAATGGCCCATAGAAAGCAGAGTGCTTCACTTGTCCCACCAGCCCAAAGCAAATATCAACCCCCAAAGAAGACACAGTAGCAATGGATTTCCTGGAGCCAGAAAGCCTGATGAATCTTTCTGATACTGATTTTAAAAGAACAATGATTGAATATTTTCAGTGCATAAAAAAGAAACTTGATGAATTACAGAACAGTGCTAGCAAAGATGAGGAGGAGCTTAAAAAAACAATCCAAGACAACGCAGAGAAAACAAATGAAGCATTAGAGGCATTGGAAAAACAAGAAACTGTGATACAAAATATGAAATCTAAGGTTTCTGATGTTGTCAACATGATGAAGGGACATACGAATAGATGTGAAGAGATGGAAAGCAGAATCAGTGAAATAGAAGATAGAATTGTCACCACAGATCTGACTGAGAAAAAAGCAGAATCCAAAAAGAAGGGAAAAGAAGAAAGCATAAGAATAATGTGGGATACCATTAAAAGAAATAACATCCACATCATAGGAATCCCAGAATGGGAAGAAGCAAGTAAAGGCACTGAAAAAGTTGCGGAAGAATTACTAGAGGAAAACTTTCCAGACATAATGAAGAATGACAGAATATATATTCAAGAAGCTGAGCGAAC
>NW_006400048.1:1647299-1662609 GCF_000299155.1 Elephantulus edwardii | reverse complement strand
CACCCACCTTCCAGCGGCCTAAAACGCTGAGACTCCAAAGGCAGCCCAATACCCCCAGAAGAGAGCACCCAGGAGAAACAAGTGTGACCACTATGCCATCATCAAATTTCCCCTGACCACTGAGTCAGCTATGAAGAAAATAGAAGATAACACACTTGTGTTCATTGTGGATGCCAAGGCCAACAAGAACCAAATTAAACAAGCTGTAAAGAAGCTCTATGACATTGATGTGGCTAAGGGTCAACACTTTGATTAGGCCTGATGGAGAGAAGAAGGCATATGTTCGACTTGCTCCTGATTATGATTCTTTGGATGTTGCCAACAAAATTGGGATCATCTAAACTGAGTCCAGTGGGCTAATTCTAAATATAAATTTTTCTCACCATAAAAAAAAAGTTGCAAATAAAAATACCATTTCACCCAGCAATTCCACTACTGGGAATATACCCTAAAGAAACCAGAAGTACCACCCAAGCAGATATATGCACACCCCTGTCTATTGCAGCTTTGTTCACAATAGTACAGAGTTGGAAACAACCTAAGTGCCCATCAGCAAGTGAATGGATAGAGAAGCTGTGGTATATTCACACAGTGGATTACTATGCTGCATTGAAAAACAAGGAACTCATGCAATATTATTCAAAATGGGTGACCCTGGAGAACATTATGCTGAGTGAAATATCTCAGTCACAAAAGGACTAATACTGCATAGTGCCACTGTTGTAGAAAAGGACTGACATCCGTGTTGGGGTGAGATTGAGAATGATTGGATAAATTATGTATACTTTATTGAAACAGGTGAGAGAGGGAACTGTTTAAAAGTGATATATGATTGGGTATTATGGTGATGATAAGAGTCCAGAATGAAGGCTGTGTAGTGGAGTGGACTTGGGGGAAGGCAGGGGATTGTATACCAATGAAAAAGTTTTTCTTTTAGTTTTCAAAGAGAAGAGCAAACTGAGTGGAAAGGGGTGGGCAGGGAGAAAAATGCAACAATGTATGAACCGAAATCCAAAGTCTCTGTAAACATTCATTAAAATTAATAATAATAAAAAAATCATTGCTTCTGAGTACTGCTTAGTATTTTAAAGTGTTTTATTTTGTGCACATTCAGTACATGTTCAAATAAAGATTTCCTCCTGGAAAAATCACTTGCCACAAAATGGCAGATTTATATCCACATGAGCCTTGCAGGAAATCAGACAGGAATTTATCTGAAGAATTCATGGTTAAATCCTAATGCTAACAATTTAAGGTCAAATTTATCAGGAACACATAGCACTAGTATATTTCCTACCCGGTAAATGTGAAAAAGTCTTCAAATGAACCTTTTCTCTCTAAGGACTTACTCATTTTCAGAAAAGATTTTATAATATTCTTTAGGACCCCACCATGTCCATCTTGTATAAATACATTTATCATAAAGGTGAACCCTCAAATATTTATAACAAAAAATTTTCACTATAAAATAAATATGGCCACCTATCTATCATTTTTGTTGTACTTTGTCACTTAAGGTTGCCATGATGCTGAAAGCTGTGTAACCAGTAATTCCAATTCTACTGGATCACTCAGACTCGACAGATTTCAATGGAGCTTCCAGACTGCAACAGACTAGGAAGACACTTGTGGTGATCTATTTCAGAAAACTATCCAGTGAACATCTTGTGGATCTGTGGTGAATTGAATTGAATTGTGTTCCTCCTAACTACATGTACATACTGATTTTAAATAGAAGCTAAGTAGATAGACCAGGAAAAGGATTGAGGGTAGAATGTAATAATTCTTCATCTGTCACAGCCTTAATTTGATGTAAAAGTAAGTTTCCCTAGGTTGTGACCTGTAATACCTTTTATCTCACTATATAAAGAAGGAGAGGAATCCTAGTTGGATGGGAGGGAACTGCAATATCACGGATAAAGAATTGCCAGATAGAAAGAGCTTCTTTTGGACCTGAGCTCCAAATCGAGGAAGCTCCTTGCTATTGGGGAAGGCCTAGACACCTGGAGACATCCAGAGCACATCAAGTCTGTGAATGTCAAAGGAAACAAGCCCTCTTCTCTGACAGAGAGAGAGGCTTTCTTAGAACTGAAACTATGAATTTGAACTTCTAGCTTCCTACACTGTAAGAGAATATTTTTGTTTGTTTTTTTGTTAAAGCTATTCCCTTACTGTATCTCTGCTATAGCAGCACTAGATAACTGAGAAAGAATCACACAGAATATTGGCCAGTATGGTCCTGGAATATGAGGCCCCCTAGGTTGGAAGGCACTCAAAATACACTTGGCCACAAGAATGAACTCAAACACACCAGTAATTGTGAAGACTGTACAGATCTAGGCAATAATTTGTCCTGTTTTCCTTTAAGCCTCTATGAGTCAAAGTTGACTCAATGGCAACTTGTTCTTGTTCATGACTGAGATAATGTATATGTCTGGCTACTTCTTTACCAAACTGAAGTCCAAGTTTGATAAGACCAAGGAGCTTCCTCAAGCAGGAACTTTGGTCTAAAAGGAAACTCTTCACAAAACTGCTCCGGCAATTCTTTTTTTCTAACACTGAAGTCCACTCCTTCTCAACTACTTTTCCTCCCCCTTTATCTCTAGTAAGATACAAGACCCACCAGCTGAAGCCCAACAATATTATCAGATGGTCAGCTAGCACCAAGGCATTGCTTTGGAGCAAGCCACCAAAAATCCATTTAAGCTAGAATAATATGGAAAAATTCACACTGAAATATCTCAGGTATCTAAGGAGAAGGAATTAGCCCAGGAAAGCTGACCATGCAGCAATGGAGCTATAATATCAGCAGTAAAGTCCCATCTTAACTGTCCATTTCACATGGACCTCATTCTCTTTCATTTCTTCCAGGGACTGATGCATTCTCTTAAATTTTTGCTCTCCACTCTTTTTCTTCCCATTTCCCCTTTGCTGTTGGTAGGTGCCAGAGACCCTATGAACAACAGCCCTATTCTTTGCCAAACTCACTATCTTTGCCATACTCAAGCTTGTTTCAGTCTCTTCCTTATTTATTGGCAAACTTTCACATGCACACAAAGCAATTGAAAAAAATATCATAGCTCAGATCAGGCACACTTTAGTCTTTAAAATGATATCCTTGCTTTTTAGCATTTTGAAAAGAACTTCAACAGCGAATTTCCAGTGCAATGTATCTTTCGGGTTTTTTTATTGCAGTTACCATAGATTTTGATTGCAGATCCAAGTAAAATAAAAACATTGACAACTTCAATCTTTTCTTCATCATGATATGCTTCTTCATCCAGATGTGAGAATTTTTGTTGTCTTGATGTTGAGGTATAATCTGTGCTTCAGTAAAGTCTTCTGTCTTTGACTACCAGAACATTCTGTCTGTATAAATTTTCCCATTCTGGATATTTCATATCCCAGAACATTTAATCATGCTAATGCGAAACCTATACTTGGACCAAGAGGCAGTCGTCAGAACAGAGCAGGGCAACACTGCATGGTTCACAATTGGGAAGGGTGTACGTCAGGGATGTGTCCTGTCTCCATACCTTTTCAACCTATATGCAGAGCAGATTATCCGAGAGGCGGGGCTCTATGAGGAGAGGCGTGGCGTTAGGATTGGTGGACCATCTATCAACAATATGCGTTATGCAGATGATACAACCTTGCTCGCTGAAACTGAGGAGGACCTCATGCACTTACTGCAGAGGGTCAAGGACTGCAGCCTTCATATGGACTGAGGCTCAGTGTTAAGAAGACAAAAATTCTCACCACTGGACCAATCAGTAGCACCAAGATGGATGGCGAAGAGATTGAGATTGTTCACAGCTTCAGTTTGCCCGGCTCCACGGTCAACACTCTTGGCATCAGTAGCCAGGAAATAAAAAAACGTATTGCGATGGGAAAGTCTGCGGTTAGTGACCTCTCCAAAATACTGAAGAGCAACAGTGTCTCTCTGGAGACTAAGGTGTGCCTGATACAGGCCATGGTTTTTGCAATCACTTGTTATGCATCAGAGAGTTGGACAATGACTAGGGAGGATAGAAGGAGAATGGATGCCTTTGAGCTGTGGTGCTGGAGAAGAGTATTGAATGTGCCATGGACTGCCAAGAAAACAAACAGATTCATCTTGGAGAGGGTTAAACCAGGCTGCTCCTTGGAGGCAAGGATTCTGGGGCTTCGTCTGACATACTTTGGACATGTTGTAAGGAGAGACAGGTCTTTAGAGAGGGACATCATGCTGGGTAGAGTGGAGGAACAGCGCAGGAGGGGAAGACCCTCTATGAGGTGGATTTGATTCAGTGACTGGAGTACTCGGGATGGGTTTGTCAGAGGCAATGAGATTGGCACAGGATAGAGCACGGCTTAGGGCTGTTATAGGGTCGCTATGAGTCGCAAACGACTCGACGGCACATAACAACAACAACAACAATTATTGCTTTATTCCTTTTTAGAGTTGAAGAATACGATAGATCTTGAAATGTTAAGGAATAATGATGTCAGGGAACTCTGTGGCCTAGGGGCAGGAAGCTACACTGCAATCCCACAAGTGCAAGTTGTTCAACTCTGTCAGATCCTCTGCTGGAGAAGGAGGGACATTCTTCTCCTGTACTAGTCAAATCTGATTTGATGGAACACACACAAAAGTAATAAAATATATTTTTTTAAAAGAGCAATGATTTTCCATAGATTGTCAATTTCTTTTAAAAAATTATATCCTTTGAGGCACAATAGTTTTAAATTTCTTTGAAACCCAGCATGTATGTATTTTTTTCTACTGTAAAGTATACTTTTTGTAGCATATCTTAGATACTGTTGCCTAAATCAATATCACAAAGTTTGTTAATTTCTGTGGTTTTTTTTTCTAAATATTTTATATTCTTAGCTCTTACGCTTAATGTCTCTGGATTTTTAAAAAAATAATTTTGTGAATTATGTAAGACAGAGGTCTACCTTCATTTTTTCAAGTATTAATACTCAAGTCTCTGCATCATCTGTTTTCCCCTATCCTAGTCGAAAATAAACTGACAGTATATGTATGGGTTTTTAGCTTAGTTTGGGACATTTTTTTCTGCATGCAACTCCTTTGGATGACCAATTTTATTTTATCTATTTAGGTAACTAGCTTTCCAAAAGTTATTTGTTTGTTGATGTTAAGTACCATTAAGTCGAAACTGAGCTATAGCTGAAACTCCAGCCGTTTTAGAGACAGTAAATCACACAGGCGGAGATTGTTCATCCTTCTCTTGTCAAGCAGCTGGTGTATCCAAACCATGTATCTTTGGGTTGGCCACACAGCTTACCACTAGATCACCAACTCTCCACAAAAGTTAGTAGAAATTCTACATTTTTTCATCTTTAACATGCATGGTTGGTATGTAAGTTTTAACAATAGTTGTATTCACAGGACTGCCTTGTACATGTGTATGGATAGTATCCTATTACTCATGCATTGTACTTCAGGATAGATCTTGAATTGTATTTTTTAATGATAAATGTCACACCATTCCGCTTTGGTTTGTAATTTCTGGCACAGCAATAGGTCATGTGACTGTCTGATTAAAAATGGCAAATACTACTAGTCCACTTCAGCTCATAAATGTCTGGGATATAGGTCATTATTATTTCTGTTTCACTTTTGACAACTTCTAGTTTTCCTAGATTTATACCTTGTACATTCCATGATACAATTCCATGATACAATTTCATGATACAATTATTTATGCATCTGTTTCTCCTCATTTTAAGTCTTGCCATATCATCAGTTAAAGATCTTTCATTGGATGAAAGGTTTACTCCATCTGTATCATTATGGTACACTCTGCTTGGAGAATGCAGCCCTTTACAAGTCACATTTTGAGTGTCTTCTGACTTAAAGAGTGAAGGGCTCATTGGCTCATTTTCTGTCACTATGTCCAACAATAGTTTTCAAAGGTCTTTTATTTCAGAAGTAGATGGTCAGTCCTGCTTCTTAATGTGGAAGCTCTGCTAAAACCTATTCACCATGAGTGACATGCTGTTATTTGAAATACTGGTGGCATAACTTCCAGCATCTCAGAAACACAATAGCCACCAAAGCATGGCAGATGAGTTGTAAACAAAGAAGGACTGGTAGTTGGAAAATATGACCTTGGTGACAGAAATGAGAATGGAGATCAAATGACAGAATTTTGTACAGTGAATGATTTATTCATTGCAAATACTTAACACACACACACACACACACACACACACACACACACACATACACACACCCCAAGTTGAATTCTGCCTAGCTGTGGCAGCTGACTGGCTTAAAAGGCTGCTAATTCACAAAGCATCTCAATAGATCACTCTGTTTCCTTCCCCCACCAACACCCCTCTGGCACCTCTGGTCTCACCTACAGCCAGCACTTGAGCTGTAGACACTTTTGGACTCCACCTAGCTGGGGGCCCTTTGGCCAAGGGGAGGGTAACATCAATATTCAGGATCCAGACAAGTCATTGCTTTCATCTGGGACATCATCTTGCTGCTGTACCAGCTGTCCATTCTAACTTGAAGGCTTCAGCCATTGGCAGCAACAGAAATAGTGTTTGGAGCAGAAGGTTAGAGACAAAGTTCTACCTCCTAAGCAGTAAGAGTGGTGGAAGAGTCTGAAATCTGGCTGCACCGCTCCACAGACCAATGAGGACAAGAGACTTCAGGAGACAGGGCAGGAATCAGAAAACAACAAGAGATCCATTCCAGAGAACTTAGCTGCAGAAGCAGAGAGAAAGGTGCAGAAGCAGTTAGCCCCCTGTCCCAGGTAATTTTGCCACAGAATCAGAGAGGAAGAACTAAAAGTAAGATGAATTGTTCTTCCCTTCCCTACTAGTGTATTGAGCTCCTCAACTGAAGCAAATCTTCCCTTGAGCCAAGGGATCAGACAGAAATTCAAACAGAGTGGGCTATCCTTCCTTCCTCTGGATGAGCTTCTGAACCAAGGTTATCAGACCAAAGTTCTGTTAAGATCTCAGGCAAGAAAAAACTCTAGTATGGCAATGACATGGAGGAAGTAGACTATCTTAGCCCTTAAACAAAACCAAAACATGATGTCATCTCAAAAAAGTGATCAAAACACAGAATCAATGAATTTTCTGAAGCCAGAAAGTCTGATGGAACTTTCTGACACAGAATTCAAGCGAATAATTTTTGAAAATTTTCAGTGAGTGAAAGACAAACTCTAAGAATTACAGGATTCTGCAAACAAAAGCAAGAGGAACTTAAAAAAAAAAAGCCAACATAGATAAAATACATGAGGCATTAGAAACTCTGGAAAAATAAGAAACTGCAATCTAGAATGTGAGGAACAATGTTTCCGATCCTATCAACATGTTAGAGGAACATATGAGCTGGGATGAAGGGATGGAACACAGAACCAGTGAAATAGAAAATAGAATTGTCACCACTGATCTGCTAGAACAAAAAGCAGAATCAAAAAGGAAGGAAAAAGAAGAAAGGCTAACAATGTAGGACACCATCAAGAGGAATAACATGCACATAATTGGAAAAGAAGAGGAAGAGAAAGAGGAAGAGGAAGAAGAATAGAAGGAGGAGGAGGAGAAAAGGCACTGACAAATTGTGGAAGAGTTACTAGAAGAAAACTTTCTAGATATAATGAAGAATGAGAGACTATGTATACAAGAAACAGAGCAAATTCCAAAAGAAAAACCAAGGCATATTATAGTCAATTTTGCTAGAACCAAAGAAAAGGAGAAAATTCTGAAAGCAGCTACGGAGAAATGAAGACTAACTTATAAGGAATAGGAAATAAGGTTAAGTGCAGATTTCTCAGCAGAAACCATGTGGGCAAGGAGACAGTGCAATGACATATATAAAACACTCAAAGAACACATCTGTTAACCAAGAATACTGTACCCAGAAAAACTGTCTATCAAATACGATAAAGAGATCATGATATTCTCAGAAAAGCAGGAGTTTGGAAAAATAAGATGAGCATTGCAGACAATACTGGGGGAAGTCTTTCATATAGAGATGCTACAGAAATCAGAACGAACCAAAGTAACCAGCAACACCACCACAAAGAACTCTACAAAATGATAGAAAAAAAACGCTTGCCTCTCAATAATTATACTGAAAGTGAATGGTTTAAATGCATCAGTGAAGAGAAAAAGAGTAGCAGACTGGATTTAAAAAAAAAATCCCAGAGACACACCTGAAAAGTGAAGATAAAGAAAGAAAGACTAAAAATAAAACGGTGGGGGAAAAAATATACCAAGCAAATGACAACTAGAAAAAATGTAATAGCAATATTAATCTCTGATAAGAAAGATTTCAATATAAAAACCATCACAAGGGACAAGGAAAGTCACTATCTAATGCTAAAAGGGTCAATAGAACAAGAGGACATAACCATAATAAATATCTATGCACCAAATTATAGAACTGCAAAATACACAAAGCATACATTAACAGAACTGAAACAAGAAATAGACAACACCACACTAGTAATAAGATACTTCAAAACACCAGTCTCATGAAAAGACAGAACTACCGGAAAGAAACTCAAGAAAGATGCTGCAGAATTAAACCACATAATCAACCAGCTCAATCTAATAGACAAATATAGCATAATGCACCCCAAGAAAGCTCAATATGCATTCTTTCCCAATACACACAGAACATTTTCCAGAACAGATAATATTTTAGATCACAAAGCAAGCATCAATAAGTTAAAAAAACACAGAAATAACACAAAGTATTTCCTTAGACCACAATGCTACAAAATTAGAAGTCAACACTAAGAGGATAAAGGAGAAAAAAACATACATTTGAAGCTGAATAGCATCATCCTTGAACATGAGTGGGTAATGTTGTTGTTGCTGTTGTTATGTGCCGTCGAGTCGCTTGGGACGCATAGTGATCCTATGTATAACATCTCTAAACTCTGCTCTGTCCTGTGCCAATCGCACCATCTCTGATACACCCATCCCGATTACCCCAGTCACTGAATCAATCCACCTCATAGGGGGCCTTCCCCTCTGCACTGTCCCTCCACCCTACCAAGCATGATGTCCCTCTCCAAGGACATGTCCTTTTTGCAACATGTCCGAAGTATGTTAGATGAAGTCTGAGAATCCTTGCCTCCAAGGAGCAGCCCGGTTTGACCCTTTCCAGGATGAATCTGTTTTCCTAGCAGTCCATGGTACACTCAATACTGTTATCCAGCACCACAGCTCAAAGGCATCAATTCTCCTTCTATTCTCCAAAGACCCAGAGAGACACCATTGCTCTTCAGTACTTTGGAGAGGTCCCTAAGAGCAGACTTTCCCATGGCAATACGTCTTCTAATTTCCTGGCTGCTGGTGCCGAGAGTGTTGACTGTGGAGCAAAGCAAACTGAAGCTGTGAACAATCTCAATCTCTTCACCACCCATCCTGATGCTGCCAATTGACCCAGTGGTAAGAATCTTTGTCTTCTCAATCTTTGAATCTCAATCCATATTGGAGGCTGCAGTTCTTGAGTGGGTAATAGAATATATAAAAACTGAAATAAAGCACCACCCAAGCAAATATATGCACACCCATGTTTGTCATGGCTTTGTTCACAGTAGCAAAGAGTGAAAACAACTTAAGTGCCCATCAACAAAAGAATGGATAGAGAAGCTGTGGTATATTCACACAGTAGAAAACTATGCTGCTTTGAAAAACAAGGAACTCATGAAATATTATTCAAAATGGGTGATTCTGGAGGACATTATGTTGAGTGAAATATCTCAGTCACAAAAGGACAAATACTGTTTAGTGCCACTGTTGTAAAACGGGATTAACATCAGGGTTGGGGTGAGACTGAGAAAGATTGGATAAGTTATGTATACTGCATTGAAATAGATGAGAGAGAAAACTGTTTAAAAGGTATATATGATTAGGTATTATTGTCATGACATGAATCCAGAACAAAGGTTGCATAATGGAGTGGATTTGGTGGGAGGGATTATATAACAATGAAATAATTTTTCTTTTACTTTTCAAAGAGAAGAGTGTACTGGGGATGGGGGAAGGGAGGCAAGGAGAGAAGTGCAACAATGAATGAATGGAAACCCAAAATGTCTGTAAATTTTCATTAAAATTAATAAAAATAATATTGAAAAAAGTTGAAATAACAGTTTCTTGAAACAAATGACAATGAAAGCACAATTTACCAAAACCCTGGAGAAACAGACAAAGCAGTTATCAGAGGCCAATTTATACCAATAAGCAAACACATCAAAAGAGAAGAAAAGATGATCTACATCCAAAAACTTCTCCAACAGGGTAAAAAGGGAAGTCACAGACTGGGAAAAAGTATTTGGTAATGGCATATCAGATAAAGGACTTATATCCAGAATTTATAAAATACTTGAGCACCACAACAAGATAAAGGTAAATAACCAAATAGAAAAATGGGCACAGGTGAACAGACACTTCACTGAAGACGACATTCAGATGGCTAACAAGCACATGAAGAAATGTTCAAAATCCCTAGCTCTAAAAGAGATGAAAATTAAAACAACTATGAGATATCATCTCACCCCAGTCAGAATAGCAAAATTTAACAGAACAGCAAGCAACAAATGCTGGCGAGGTTGTGGGGAAACGAACCCTTATTCACTGTTGGTGGAAGTGTAAAATGGTGCAACCACTGGTGGAAGACGATATGGTGCTTTCTCAAAAAGTTGCAAATAGAGATACCATTTGACCTAGCAATTCTACTACTGAGAATATACCTCAAAGAGACCATAACTGACATCCAAGCAGATATATGCACACCCATGTTTCTAGAGGCTTTGTTCACAATAGCAAGGAGTTGGAAACAACCTAAGTGGCCATCAACAAACGAATGGATAGAGAAGCTGTGGCATATTCACACAATAGAATACTATACTGCATTGAAAAACAAGGAACTCATGCAATATTATTCAAAGTGGGTGACCCTGGAGGACATTATGCTGAGTGAAGTATCTCAGCCACAAAAGAACAAATAACTGCATGATGTCACTGTTGTAAAACAGGACTGGCCTTGGGGTTGGGGAGAGACTGAGAAAGATGGGTTCAATATGTATACTGCATTCAAACAGATGAGGGAGAAAACTGTTTAAAAAGGAATATGTGATTGGGTATTTTTGTCATGACAGGAGTCTAGAGCAAAGGCTGCATGGTGGAGTGGATCTGGGGGGAGGGCTTGTAAAACAATGAAAGAATTTTTCTCTTACTTTTCCAAGAAGGTGGTATACTAGGGGGGAGGGTTGGGAGGGGAGAAAAGTGCAACAATGAATGAATGGAAATCCAAAGTCTCTGTAAATTTTTACTGAAATTAATAATAAATTTAAATAAAGCAAAACAAAAAAGAAAAAAAATGATAGATTCTTTAAACCCAAACCTTCAACTAATTGAAAAAGAACAGCAAGAAAGCAGCAAAGAAAAAAAATCTAAAAGAAATGAAATTATAAAAATTAGAGCAGAAAGAAATGAAATAGAAAACTGAAAAACAATTGAAACCATCAACAAGACCAACAGCTGGTTCTTCGAAAAGGTCAATAAAATTGTCAAAGGCCTAGCAAAAGTAACAAAGGAAAAGACACAAATAATCTGAATAACAGATGAAAAGGGCTATGCCACAACACAACAGAACCATTTAAAATAAAAAGGTTAACAATGGAATACTGTGGAAAAACTATACTCAAACGGATATGAAAATCTAGAGGAAATGGACAAATACTAAAAGACTCATAACCTACCCAAACTGACACAGGCTGAAGTAAAACACCTAAATAGACCCATTACAAAAGAAAAAATTGAACAGATAATAAAACAACTTTCAACAACAACAAAAGCCCTGGACCAGATGGTTTTACAAGTTAATTTTATCAAACATTCAGAGAAAAATTGTCATCAGTTCTTCTACATATAATATTTCAGAAAATAGAAAAAATTTAATTCTCCCAGATTCTAGGAAGCAAACATATACTTGATACCAAAGTCAAGTAAAGACACTACCAAAATAGAAAACTACAGATCAATGAACACAGATGTAAAAATCCTCAATAAAATCCTGGCCAATGGAATAATAAATAATTAATTCACCACAACTATGAGCAGTGAGGCTGAGACCCATCAGCCACCCTCCCCTTACTCCACCCTCCTACACTCAGAGCTGCCACGCCAGGCCCAGTACCTTGGGCAGCGGTGCAGGGAGTGGCAGCCCAGAGGCCTCACATTGGCCACTGCTGGTAGGGACAAGAAGGTCACAGCAATGAAGGGTTTGAGTATAGTAAAATGGTTAAATGTAGTTTCATCAACAAGGAAGATGTTTTTGTACACCAGACTTCCACAAAAAAGAATAATCCCACTAATCCCTTCACAGTGTAGGTGATGAAAGACTGTGGAGTTTGATGTTGTTGAGGGAGAAAAGGGTGTGGAAGCAGTAAATGTTACAGGTCCTGGTGGAGTTCTAGTGCAAGGTAGTAAATATGCAGCAGACCATAATCATTATAGACATTATCCATGTTGTAGGGATTCCCCCACGTAATTACCAGCAGAATTGTCAGATGATGTGAGCGAGGAGAAGAATGAATGGCCAGAGAGTGCTCTGGGAGCCCAGACCCAACAATGCCACAGTGGTTCCCACCTTACTGCATATGGAGACCCTAAGGGTGTGGACCACTGTATTTCAATCCTCCTGTGCAGGGAAAAGTGATGGAGGGTGCTGTCAACCAGGGTGTAGGAGAGCAAGGTAAACCAGTGAGACAGAATATGTACTAGGGTTTTAGACCACAATTTCACAGGGGTCTTCCTCTCCAAAGACAGCCTAGAGAGGACCACAGTGAAGAAGATAAGGAAAATAAAAATGAGATCCTAAGTCAGCATCCACCTCAATGTCAATACCATCACAACTTCAGTTATTAACACAGACACCAGAATACCCTAAACTATGAGATGGCAAAGGGACAAAGTCAGTCAATCCACCAACTGAGAATTCATCCTCTTCCAAGGCTGAACAGAGCAGGGCTGAGTAAATGCTGGTTTACCATCTCTACCATCATCTGGTTTAGTCATCCAACAGAAGAAATGAATATGAAATCCCAGCAATAAGAAATGAACAAAAGTTTGGATCTGAAGGCCTTCAGTGCTTGCTTTTCGCCCAGTGACCAGATAACTAGAACTATCTGTATTATCTTTGCAGCATAGGATTTTTATTATTTTTACCTAAAGACATCTCTTTTTGGTAATGACAAATGTGGCTTTTAAAAAGTCTGTTTTTTTCCCAATACACCTTTTACAGTTTTAAAATTGTTTCCTATCTGTTCAAGTTGAGATTTTAAAAGACCATCTTTTTTTTTTTTTAAAAAAATTTATTATTTTTGTATGAGTGTACCGTCAAATCAGATCTGACTGGTACAGGAGGAGATTGTCCCTCCTTCCCCGGCAGAGCATTTGGTGGATTCGAACCGTGAGCCTCTGGGATTGTAGTTGCAGCTCCTTGCCACTAGGCCACCAGAGCTCCCCTAAAAATATAATTTTTAATTTGTAATAAAAGTTTACAACTTAATTTTTAAAAAGTCAATGAAACTACAGGCACCTGCTAATAAAGGTCTTAAAAAAATGGGAGAAAACACACAACAACAACAACAAAACAAAAACAAAGGACAAGAACCATATGATCCTATCAATTGATGCGGAAAAAGACCTTGGTCAAAATCCAACATCCTTTTCTGATTAAAACACTCAACAAAATAAGAATAGAGGGAATTTCCTCAACAGTGAAAAGTATAAGCAAAACCAAGAGTCAAGATCATTCTCAATGGAGAGAGAGTAAAGCCAATTACCTTGAGAATAGGAGCTAGGCAAAAATGCCCATTTTCACTACTTTCACAATATAGTATTGGAAGTCTTAGTGACAAGAGAATGAAATAAAAGGTATCCAAACTGGCAAAGAAGAAGTAAAATCATCTCTATATGCAGATGATATGATAGTATTTTTAGGAAATCCTAAAGACTTAGTGAGAAAACTTCTGGACATAGTTGACCAATTCAGTAAAGTGGCAGGATACAAAATCAACATACAAAAACCAGTTACATTTCTCTGCAGTGAAAAGGAGATAAGGAAAACTACCCATCACAAAAGTTAATCACAAGATTAAATATTTGGAGCAAATCTAACTAGAGATGCAAAAGACCCATACAAAGGAAATTATGAATCATTACTAAAAGAAACAAAAAGAGACTTGAAAAAATTGGAAAAATACAGCATGCTCATGTATAGGAAGACTCAAGGTCATGAAAATGACAATTCTCCTCAAGGCAATCTATAAATTTAGTGCAATATTAGTACAGAAATCAATTCCATTCTTCAACGAGATGGAAAAGGCAATTTCCAATTTTATCTTAAATGAAAAGAGACCCCAAATAGGTAAAGTACTCCTGAAAAAGAGAAACAAGATAGAAGACATCTAACGTCTTGATCTCAAATCCTGCAATACAGCTGTGGTGGTCAAGACAGAGTGGTACTAGTACAGTGGTTGACACATAGATCAATGGAATATAAATGAGAACCCAGAAAGCAGCTCATCTGCTTATGCTCAACTAATTTTTGACAAGGAAATGAAATCAATTAAGTGGAGAAATGACAATTTCTTTAACAAATGATGTTGGCAAAATTGGAAAACCATCTGTAGAAAATTCTAGCAAGACTCACACTTCACACCATACACAAAAATCAACTCAAGGTGGATCAAGGATCTAGGAGTAAAATGAAAGAGCATAAACTTCATCAGAATAAAGCTTGGAAGAACCCTAGAAGCCCTATTCCATAGTCTTAACAGTCTTCTAAGCATCATGAAAAACCTACAACCAGTAGTGAGCAAAATAGATTAATGAGACCTTCAAAGAGTCAAATCCCTCTGCACATCAAAAAACTTCTCCAACAGGGTAAAAAGGAAACCTACAGGTTGGAAAAAAAATGTTTGCTATTGATATATCTGATAATGGACTCATATATAAAATGTATAGTACCCTCAAGTAACTCAACAAGAAAAGGGTGAACAACTGAAATGCAAAATGGGCACAGGATATGAATAGACACTTCATTAAAAAAGACATTCATGGGGATCCAAGATGGCAGCGGAGGCAGAGACAGCGTGGTGAGCTGCGGGAGCAGCGAACCACTTAAAGCAGGGCCATTATGGCCTTCCACAGACTTCAGCTTATTGATAATTGAACACTTAAACAGTTGATGACTGGCCCTCAGTGAAGATCGAGGCTCAACAACAGGAATTCAAGGATTCCCAAGGAGAAATGGGTGAGT
>NW_006400048.1:1643476-1645644 GCF_000299155.1 Elephantulus edwardii | reverse complement strand
CCCATCCTCACCCTTCTGCCCCCAACCCTCACCTCCTTGTAACCCCAATATGTTTTTCCCAATAAAAAAAATGTATACAAATATCCATTTTGGCAAATACACAGAGAAAAAAGACATTCATATGGAAAACAAGCACATGAAGAAATGTTCAAAATCTCTAGCCATCAGAAAGCTGCAAATAAAAACAACTAAATTTGAGCAACAATAGCAAAGTTCAACAGAGCAGCAAACAACAAATGCTGGCAAAGTTGTAGAGATTGGAACCCTTACTGATGGGAGTGTAAAACGGTGCAACCACTATGAAAGGTGGTCTCAAGCTTTTTCAAATATTTGCAAATATAAATGCCATTTCACCCAGCAATTTCACCACTGTGAATATACCCTAAAGAAACCAGAAGAACCATCCAAAAAGATGTATGCACACTCGTGTTTATTGCTACGTTATCCACATCAGCAAAGAGATGAAGCAACCCAAGTATTCATCAACAAATGAATGGATAGAAAAACTATGATATATTCACACAATGGAATACCGTGCAGCACTGAGAAACAATGAACGCGTAAAACATTACACAGAATGGGTGATCCTGGAGAACATTATGCTGAATGAAATATCTCAGTCACAAAGGGGCAAATGTTGTCAATCAGGACAAAAGAAAAGATAGGGACACTGAGAATGAAGGGAAAGAGTGACGGGGGGTGAACAGCTAAAAGACTCCAGCTTCAAGCTTAGAATCACTCCAGCCTTTATTGAGAATTGCCAAGAAGTAAATCACAGAGAAAATTCTTTACTAATGAAGCTAGCTATGTTTTTCTCTGTTGATATTCTTTTGCTTATCTCAGGAAGGATGGGTTTACAAGCACAAGCTGGGAGGTGTGGGGGCACCACCAGGCCTGCCTAGAGTGTCTGTCACCTTTGACCTGTCTCAGGAGAAATACTAACTTATTACTTGTGATCTGTCACAAGAGGAATTCCAGCTTGTATTTGTGCCTCCTTCAGGCAGGAGTGGCATTCAAACCTAAGCAACATGCCTCTGGAAACTCTATAAACTTGGATAAATGTTGATAGTTATAGAAAGGCTTCAGGCTTTTTGTTCATAGGGTCGCTATGAGTTGTGCTCCACTCCATGACAATCAACAACAACAGTTCCTGTTTAAGCATTTGGTTTACCGTTTGGTTTAATATTTGGCTTTCCACATTCCCCCCTTTTTGTTTTTATTATTATTTTGTCATCAGGGTGAATATGGTTTCTTTTCTTCTTTGATTCATTCTTGTTCTCTCCATTGTTTATACATAAACAAAAATCCACAACAAATTAAAATAAGATTACAGAAGTACCTCCAAAAATCTTTATATGATTAAAGGATTCAGACTAAATATTCCTTCACTTATTCGTTGCAAGATATCCATGTTATAAAATTCATCCATTTGTTTATTGAAGTAGAATGGATCTGAGCTTGTAATGTCAATATATCATCTGTAAGATTACCATGATTCATTATGTTTCTTAGCCTTATCCCAATTCTATTCCATATCATACCTCTCTACTGGAGTAACTGAAAATTGCGTAGTATTCCAATCACATTTTAATTTTAATTGTCTTTGTAAACTAGTAACATAATCTCCCATCAGTACTACTGATCTAACTCTGTTAATTGAATATTAATTTCCAAATCTATTAGTCTTTGAGAAGACCGTAGCTTTTCAGACTCTTGATGCCATGTTTTCACACAATCTATGGACTGAATACTTTGATGTAGAGCCACACCAGCTGTAGCAGCTGTGGCAGTAATTGCGATAATTCCCAGACTTTTTTCCCTCTTTAATAATTGGGTTTTTTTAAATGTTTTAAAACAATACTTTCAGAGGATGATTGCCATTCTCTCCCTAATTTTACTGGCAACCATAATCCGATTTGGGATCTTAATATGTAAATACTTTCACTAGATGATAACATAATAGAAGAATTTAAACAAGTATATAAAGAACACAACCTAGGTAGAACCATCAAATATGGAAACACAAGGGAGGAGGAACAGCTAGCTGTTAAGCAGACCCTAGTGATTGATACATGGAATGTGAGAGCCATGAATGAAGGAAAATTAGAAATTGTTAAGAAAGAAATGGAACGCATAAATATTGACATATTAGGCATTGGAGAGATGAG
>NW_006400048.1:1592916-1629378 GCF_000299155.1 Elephantulus edwardii | reverse complement strand
ATTGATGCCTTTGAGCTGTGATGTTGGAGAAGAGTATTGAATGCACCATGGACTTCCAAGAAAACAAACAGATCCATCCTGGAGAGGGTTAAACCAGGCTACTCCTTGGAGACAAGGATTCTGGGGCTTCGTCTGCCATACTTTGGATGTGTTATAAGGAGAGACAGGTCCTTGGAGAGAGACATGATGCTTGGTAGGGTAGGGGGCAGCACATGAGGGGAAGACCCTCTATGAGGTGGATTGATTCAGTGACTGGGGTACTTGGGATGGGTTTTTCAGAGGCAATGAAATTGGCACAGGATAGAGCAGGGTTTAGGGCTGTTGTACATAGGGTGGCTATGAGTCGCAAACGACTCGACGGCACATAACAACAACAACAACAGCAACATTGCGTGCTGCCCTTTGAAATCTTCTATCCAATTCTTTAGTATCTTCAATTCTTCCTTGTCCTTTAGCTTCTCTACGCTCCAGTGCAATTTTCAAAGTCTCTTTTGACATCCATTTTGATCTTCTTTTCCTCTTCTGTCTTTGTAATGACCGTTTGCACTCTTCCTGGATGATACCCTTGATATCCTCCCACAACTCGTCAGGTTTTCACTCATTAGTGTTCAAGGCCTGCATAACCTATCTTATTTGCACCCATATAATAAGTATCTGCTTGCAAAGATAAACTTTTACTTTAGTTGTTAGTGTCCAATTAGTCCATTTTATAAATCATATCATTTATCTAGGGATAAGAATCAGAGATCTTTCCTATACAGTTTGCAAAAGTGTCCTGCCAATAATCTGATATTTTTCATAAATTATTTATCTGCAAAGATGTGAATGGGACTATACCTAAAATTTTCTCTGTGTCAGCAGCCATTAGTTGACGTAGTCTCAGCCGACCTTCAAGGATAAGATCACATTTTTTTTTCAATATATGTAACTAATTTTTACTAAATTTATTTCCCAAAAATAACCATTCTATGATTTTATTTTCTGGATATACTATTCCAGTGGAGGAGTATAATTAATGTATAGTAATAAATTTTACAAGTTTATTTAAATCTATGAGATCGAATTGAGCTTCATGTCTCTTGTTCTATAACTTTTAATTCTTTTTAGTCTTCAAGAATTAACACTCTAGGACTTTGAATATCTGAAGAACCTTCTAAGATGTTAAATAAATTTTGTAATTGATATTTATAAATATCTAGACTAGGTTGTAACCAATTAATATAGCCTAATAGTTTTTGAAAGTTCAAATTGATGCCTTTGAGCTGTGGTACTGGAGAAGAGTATTGAAGGTACTATGGACTTCCAAGAAAACAAACATATTCATCCTAGAGAGGGTTAAACCAGGCTACTCCTTGGAGACAAGGATTCTGGGGCTTCGTCTGACATACTTTGGACATGTTGCCAGGAGGGACTGGTCCTTGGAGACGGACATCATGCTTGGGAGGTTGGAGGGACGGCCCAGGAGGGGAAGACCCTCTATTAGATGGATTGATTCGGTGACTGGGGTAATCGGGATGGGTGTGTCAGAGGCAATGCGATTGGCACAGGATAGAGCAGGGTTTTGGGCTGTTGTACATAGGGTCACTATGAGTCGCAAGTGACTCGATGGCACATGACAACAACAACAAACAATAGTTTTTGAAAATCATTTAATATATGCAAAGTGTCTCTTTGTATTTGTATTTTTTGAGGAATAATTTTAGATCTTTCTAACAGGGATCCTAAATATTTATAAGTTTCAGTTGTTTATATTTTCTCAGTTGTTATTTGCAATCCATATTCCTGAAGAGTGTCTGTAGCCTTATTATATAAAGATTGCAATGTGTTTGGATCAGAGCAAGAAAAACCCCAATATATCATCCATATAATGAATAATTAAAGATTGAGAAAATAGTTTTCTTAAAATTTCTAATGGCTGATGTACAAAGTATTGATGTATAGTTAGGCTGTTCAACATTCCCAAAAGCAATACTCTTGACTCATACCTTTTAGCAGGTTTATAATTATTAATAACAGGAATGGTAAAAGCAATTTTTTTCCTCTATCTTTAGGTTGCAGTGGAATAGTAAAAAAAAAACAGCCCATCTTTAAGATCAATAACAACAATTGGCCATCCCTCAGGTATCATAGAAAGGAAAGACAGTCCAGGTTGTAAAGCACCCATGGGGTGAATTACATCACTAATAATAAACATTCTTCATTTACCTTATTTCTTCTTTATTACAAACACTGGAGAGTTCCAAGGACTAGTGGCTTTTTCAATATTACCTGTTAGATATTGTTCTTGAATTAATTGTTCCAAAACATCTAATTTCTTTCTAGTCTCCACCCAAATTGGTTTTTGTTATCCAAGATAAGGGTAGAGCATAAAGAGAAACAGTGGCCCTCATCATAAATTTGGGTATCCTAATCCTTTCCTTGAGCGAGTAGATTTAGGTTCTTGAAAATGAACAACTCCTTGTTTCTTTTTCGCGACCCTTTTCCTGGAATATAATTCATATTCAACATAAAATATTTTGCCTGAGTTGAGATAGTGGGAATTTGTAATGTTTCTCCCCACCATGACAATAAATCTCTGCCCCATAGGTTAATTGCAATATCAGCTACAAAAGGTTGCAATTTAGCCTTTTGACCTTTTGGTCCTTCACATTCCAAAATATGTTCACTTTGTTTGACTCTAGTCATAATACCAATTCCAGTAAAAGTAACAGATACATCGTTTAATGTTAATTCTGTGGGCCAATGATGAGCAGCTATGATTGAAACATCAGTCCCGGTATCAACTAAGCCTTATAATTTATGTCCTTCAATTGCAACAATCATTTGTGATCTCTCATCATTAATAATGGTATTCCAATAAATATTTGATCCTGTACTACCAAACCTCCTTGTCTTTGCACAGGAGCAGCCTTTTGCTTAATATTTGATAACAACAATAATTGAGTGATTCTTTGACCCTTTAGAAAATTCTGAGATTATCTCGTAGACATCATTATAATTACTTCTCCCTCATAATCAGAATCAATACTTCCCAGATGAACAAAGATACCCTTACTAGTTAAACTACTTCTTCCAAGAATTAATTAATCTGACAGTATTTTTTAAATCAGTTCATAACCACTAGTTTGTACCTTATAAACTCCCAATTCTCTTGTAATAGTGATGTTTTCAAGAAGAGCTGTATCTAATGTGGCACTTCCTGAGGGGGCATGAAATAAGTCTGAGACATACTGTTACTGTTCACAGCTGGATTGCTTTTGTTCACAGGATACTCCTGGCAAATTTCATTGTTTCATGTAGGGCTCCAAGCTGACGGGCCCCCTTTGTAGTTTTCCAATTCAATCTCGTTGCCCTGTTTGTCAAATATAGATCTACATTCCTTAGTTCAATAATATCCTTTTCCACATTTCCTACAAAGCCCTGAAGGCATGAATTTTTTTCTTTACATTCCCACTCTCCGCATTTTCTTTACAGAAATAGCTTTTTAAATGTCCTAATTGTCCACAATTGTAACATTTGCTTTGAAACAAATGTAAAGTTCCTTTTAAAGTGTCTGCTAATAGATTGGCTTGATAAGAACTAGTTCCCATATCCATATAAGGACGTATATATTCATCTAGGGGAGCATTTTAAGCCTTTAATGGTGTATAGCCTTTTGACATTCTGAATTAGCATTTTCATATGCTAAAGTTTTTAGCAAAGGCTAATGAACCTCAGGTTGAGATATTGTTCTCTTAATAACATTGTTTAATCTAGATAGAAAATCAGTATATTTTTCTGAAAGATCCCTGAAGGGTTAAGGCAATAAGGAGTCTGCTGTACAAGGAAATGTTCCAGGAACACCTGAGGCTTTTGAACGCGAGGGACCCTTAAGAAAATCAGGGCTGAATGCGGCTCTTGTTTCAGGAACTGCTCTACATCAGCACTCTTTGAGCCATTTACCCCTAAAGGGTTAAGCACTCTGAGTTAAGCACTGGAGGCTATGCAATGTTTCCAGGGATGGAATGCTGGGGCTGCATAGAGTCTCGGCACATCCCCTGGAACACTTCAAGTCCACAGTACTTTATCAGACTTAATTAACCATTGCGTTCTTCAGTCAAAATATAGTGAGAGAACACAAGTCTTGAGCAGTCAAAGAAAACTTGCTTCAAGCCAAAATATTTTCTGTATTTCAGAACCCTGAAAAATGTGAATGTACATACCTGCACATGCTTTTCCCCTGTGCTATTTTTAGTAACATTAGTTTTACAATAAATATGAGATTCCGCCCTAAACGGGTGCTGTTTGCTTGACAGAGCTGTAACTTCACAGTCAATCATCTCTCGTGAACCTCTGCCTTCTGCAACCCACGAACCCAGAACACCAGAAACTACTTTTTTCACTTTCTGATTGTGTTGTTTGATAAAGGATTGAGCTCCCCTTTTTGAAATTTCTACTTTATCCCATGCTTGTATGCAGCAAAATCTTACTTGTAGAAGCACAGCAGCATCATATTGTAACTGAGCTTGCACTCCAAGCCATTGACCTCTCCCCAAACTTGATCAGCAGTAACATTAAGAGGAGGATTTGGAAAGGAACAGCGGCCGGGAGCGGACCGTCCTCATTCTCCTTCCTCTTGCAGAGTTCATCCCTAGCCACAGCCCATGCCATGGCCAACGTGGAAAAACACTTGTTCAACCTCAAGTTTGCGGCCAAGGAACTGAGCAGGAGTGCCAAGAACTGAGATAAAGAGGAAAAGGCTGAGAAGTTCAAGATTAAAAAGGCCATTCAGAAGGGCAACATGGAAGTGGCGCGGATACACGCCGAAAATGCCATCCGCCAGAAGAACCAGGGGGTGAATTTCCTGAGGATGAGTGCGCGCGTGGATGCAGTGGCTGCCAGAGTCCAGACGGCCGTGACGATGGGGAAGGTTACCAAGTCGATGGCCGGCGTGGTTAAGTCCATGGACGCGACGTTGAAAACAATGAATCTGGAGAAGATTTCTGCCCTGATGGACAAATTCGAGCACCAGTTTGAGACGCTGGACGTGCAGACGCAGCAGATGGAAGACACTATGAGCAGCACGACGACGCTGACTACTCCCAGAACCAAGTGGATTTGCTGCTCCAGGAGATGGCTGATGAGGCCGGCCTCGACCTCCTGCCCCCAGGGCCGGGTGGGCTCGGTGGGTACGAGCGTGGCCTCTGCTGAGCAGGATGAGCTGTCCCAGAGACTGGCCCGCCTGCGGGACCAGATGTGACCACAGGCCGGCCCAGCCCTGCGGTCGGTGGGGGAACCTCACCCTTTCTAGAATCCTCTCTGCTTGGTGGAGAGCAACCATACTAAATGATCTTTGAAATGCGTCTACCAGTGGGCTTACAGCACTCTGCAAATCCAGGCTTGCTTCACCCTTAACTGGATTTTATAGTTCTACATAGCTTGTGATTGATGATGATGCCTATTTTTATAGCTGCCTTTTGACTGAACTACCTAGTGTGGGGTAAAATGAATCTTTCTCCAAATCTTCATCACAATTTTCCTTTTTATGTATTCAGTTTTGTGCCCAGAATTACTTCATTGAAGAATGGTGTTTCTTTGTTTTTCCCAGTGTAATTGATAATACCTTCAGTCCACAGGCGGTGTATAAAAATTAAAGAGCGGAGAGTGATTGAGTATTTTGTTTACATAGCTATAAACATCATTCTTGATATTTATGCTTTCTTATTCTAAATAATCTTTTGGGGCGGGAGTTTTGCCACTACAATAAGATTACAGTTGGTTAGTAGTAATCTGTTATAATTTTTGCTGAAAATAGCACATTTTTGCATAATACCTTCTTACTGTTTACACTCAATAAATGATTTTCATGTGATAAGGGTTTTGTGTGACTGAAAAAGAGAATGTTCTTTGACTTTTCTTAGGACATTTCTGCTCATCTCTATTTTGTGTTTACTAAACAGAATTTTTTAAAGACAAGGCTTAATAATTGAGCTGTTTTCCTACTTCAGTATCTTTATTGTCAGTATGTGATGTTGAGTGGACTACCACTCAGCAACAGGTCAGAACCCTGTCCTTTTCTGTGTCTAATTAACATGCCAGTCCTGTTACTTACTCTAAGATTGCCAAAGAACTATTGATTGGTTTGGGACACCCTAGGACTCTAGGTTTTAGTTCTAAATCAAAAGTAGAAAGAAAATTAGAACTGCGTGTTTTTTTTTAAAAGAGGAGGATTTGTAGCTTCATCAGCCCACCAAGTTTTATACTGTAAATAGCCCCAGATTCCAAAACTGTCCTGACCATGGACTCCCAATCATAAGGACATAATCTAAATTCTGTAGCTAATCCTTGTAATATGTCCCTTATATAGGTAGAATGCATACCATAAGAAACTATGGCTTGCTTTGATTCTTTAATAGTCTTATAAGATAATGCCTGATGTTGATACAATTAATACCCTTAGAGAAAATCTTGATTAGGAGGCATATCCTGAACTGTTACTGGAAATGCAGAAGCCACTTTGCCCCAACTAGATAAATTATCTTGTTTTGCCTATTGCAAGGCCATAGACATAGCTGTTAAAAGGCTTGTTAAAAGTGGTTACACCAAACAGAGCATGATTCATATCATTAAATAACATAGAATCTGGAACTGTTGCTGCTGATGAAGCTTTATTTTTATTTTGGTAATGGATTTCATTATAAAAATCCAATTTGTCTATTTTACTAGAAAGTTCTAAAACTTGTTTACATCGTTCCTCATAAGGACTATAATCCTTGATTTTTTTTGCTCATTTCCCCAGTGTGGAGGTAGAGAAAATTCATTCTCCTTTGTATCAGATTCTCTATCACCTTCTTCTGAAGAGGTTTTGTCTTCAAGTTTTTCAAACACCTCCTCTTCAGACTGTAATGATTTTAAAACTAACAAGATTAAATTACGTAGTGATCAACCTGAAACAGGAATCACATCTTCTTTTTGATGAGCTCTTTATAAAGCTCATGTAACATCTTGCCAAGTTGGGTTTTTTTTTATGTTTTCATTTTTAATGTTTGGTTAAACAAAATAATATCTTTTGTAAACAAACCCAGTACAAGGCCAACAACAAAAAGGAGGAATAGAAAGCAAGAAAAACAAAAAGCCTAGGCTTGCCCCTTCTTGGGCATCAGGGTCAGGCTTGCTCCCTTCCTTACAGGAAGTGGGGCTTCTTGTCCTTGGGCATCAGCATAGGTCCCTGTTCTAAGCACCAAAATTGAATATGAACAGGGAAACCAGCCCTAAAATGTTTACGCATCTTTGAGAAGCCCGCTGGCTCTAAGGGCTGGGACTCCTCTGAAGTGTTTACACAGGCCCACACAGATCTATGTAGAGGACGTTCTTCCTCGTCCAGGAAATGGCTTTCTATCATGACAGTGCCAAGGGACCCGAAGTCCTGCTTGTGTAACTTCTGTAACTTCTGGCTGGTGCTGGCTGGAATTTCATTGTGCAGAGGTGAGGGGTGGGGTAAAGAGCTCCCTGCAGTGCCCAGCAGGTCTGGTGTAGAAAAGGGTCCAGATACAGGGAGGACAGGATGCAGGAGCTGCCTAGGGGCTTCTGGTACTCAGCATAAAAAACGGCCTCAGTGGATTGAAGAGAATGTCTGCAGAAAGTGCTGGTGTAAACATGCAATCCAGGCCTAGCCGGGAGGAAGCCTCAGCTGTGTCCACCATGCTTGCTCAGGCTTGACGTGTATGCCCCAGGCCAGCCCTGCTGCTGAGAAGGAGTCTGGCAGTGGGGCAGCCTCCAGACCAGGCAAGACTACGGAACTGTGAGGACTGAACAGGTCCTCTCTACCTGAGGCAACCACACCACTGGTGACACAATGCGATATGATACTTGTTTCCCCTCTTGTTTTCCAAAGTGGCCTACAATTTAGAGAGATAGGGGCTAGGTGAGTTCTCAGATCTGTAAAGGAAATTACAGAAAGATGACAGACCAGGCCCTGGTCTTCTAACACACACAGCCTTCCAGCTTGAGAGCTCTGTTCTGCATGCCACTGCAATGGCCAGCCTGAGCTTAAAGCTTCCACCACTTCTGGCTGCTCTTAAACCCAGAAAGGTGACCTTCACAAGACTGTTCTGCAACTCTGCCCAAAAGTGGCATCTGCTCTCGAAGGCAGACACTGGCATTTCTTCTGGTTTGATCAAGTGGATACACTGCTTTTAGGCCTTACTTTTTACCTTTATAGTCAATGTAGTGAAATGGTAGGAACAAAACCCGAGCGAGCTATTGGACATGAGCCACCCAGGCCTGCCAGTCTGACTTTTGCTGTGTCCACATAGGTAGCCATCTCACCCCGTAAGGATATTGCTGAATTAAATCACCTGGCTTAGAATTAATATTCTAAATTATCTAATGATAATTTTTCATTCTAAATCTCCAAGTATGGCCATAAACCACTCCCGAACATGGGGTCCCATGAAGGGATGAAAAGGTGGGGGTGACATTAAGGGTTGAAGACCACATTCTGTACTGTCACTAGTGTTTTAGAGATAGTTTCCTGAGAGACCCCACACTCCTTCTAGTTGGTCACATGACCTTTCCAAGTTCTGTGTCTTCAGACCCCCTGGTTGGCCAGGAAAGGGGAAATGGAGGTACCATCTCCCTTGGAGCCAGCTCCACTCCCTTGAAGCTGAAAGAACAATAATCAATCAACCCCAGCAGAACCTGTATCAGGTCCTCACCGGGGAGGGAGGGACAGGACGACAGGGACACACACATAACCTAGATACCACCTTTGCCTTAATACCAAGGGTCTTTGCTGGTTTGCCCTAAGCACGGAGCTCCTGGCTTCCTTTCCCAGCACCAAAAACGCTGGTGATGGTTCTTCTAAACAGTCCATGCGTCTGTACTATTGCACTGTCAACTCTGAGAGGGGAAACTTGCTGAGCTGTTTGGGGAAGTGGCAAGGGCAGACCCACTGTGCAGGCCACAGCACATCACAGAGGCTTAAGGGGGTGGGGTGAGGGGAAGGGTGGGCTGAACTGTCACACATCACCCTCCAGCTCTGATGGGCCTCCACCTCTTCTGGTACCACCAGCAGGAGTTGACAGTTCTTTCTTCCCACGTGATGTTTTCGAAATCTCCTGAGCTCGCGCTTGCCTCCAATCCACTCAGGTGTCTTGAGTTTGGAGTCAAGGTTGTAGTAGGCACCTTCTACCTCTCGAACACAGATCCAGTGTTGCCTTTTGAGAGGCAACATCAAGGGACCCCAGCATAGGCTGGAGGTTAGATTCATGATGAAGCCCATGACATTGGTGAGAGCAATGACACCCACATCCCTGTGCTTGTCTCACCAAATGGCTTCATAGCCTTTGGTCTGATGTGCCGCCATGATGACTTTCACGTCATAGTTTCCATTTCCCAGCATGCTCTTCTTGTGAGGTGTCACCATGGTGTTAGGGGGAAATCTCTTGCAGGGCTTCGAGGGTGAAGGCATTGGCATCCTGCAAGACGTTGTTGCATGGAGGGCACAGAGCTCCCTGTGCTGTTTCCATGCAAAAACCAAGAGGAGCTTAAAAAAAATAAATAAACCTAAAACAATGCAGATAAAACAAATGAGGAACTAGAGGCTTTGGAAAAAATAAGAAACCATAATCCAAAATATGAGGTCCAATGTTTCAGATGCTGGAAAAATGATGGAGGGACACAAAACAGAGTTGAGGAGATGGAACACAGAACCAGTGAAATAGAAGATAGAATTGGCATCACTGATCTGCTAGAGCAAAAAACAAAATCAAAAAGGAAGGAAAAAGAAGAAAACCTAAGAATAATGTGGGACACCTCAAGAGAAATAACATGTGCATTGTCGGAATCCCAGAACAGGAAGAAGCAAGTAAAGGCATCTAAAAAGTTGTGGAAGAATTACTAGAAGAAAATGTTCCAGGCATAATTAAGAATGTTGTTGATGTTGTTCTTGTTCTTGTTGTTGTTATGTGTCATTGAGTCTCCTACAACTCATAGCGACCCTATATGCAACAGCTTTAAGCCCTGTTCTATCCCTTGGTGATCTTATTGTCTCCCACACACCTATCCTCATGACCCAGTGACTAAATCAATCAATCAATCAATCAATCAATCAATCAGTCTCATCAAGGGTCTTTCTCTCCTGTGCTGTCCCTCTACACTCCCAAGCATGATGTTCCTCTCCAAGGAACATGTCCAAAATATGTCAGATGAAGCTTTGGGATCCTTGCCTCCAAGGAGCAGCCTGACATCATCCTTTACATGACGAACTTATTCGCTCTCCTAGCAGTTCATGAAATATTCAATACTCTTTTCCAGCACCACAGCTCAAAGGCATGATAGAATATATATTCAAGAAGCTGAGTGAGCACCATATAGAATAAATACCAAAAGAAAAAACACCACCGCATATCATAGTCAAATTTACCTGAACCAAAGATAAGGAGAAAATTCAGAAAGCAGTGGGGGAGAAACAAAGAGTAACATTTAAGGGAGAGCAAATAAAAGTAAATGCTGATTTCTCAGCAGAAACCATGTGAGCAAGAAGGCAGTGGAAGGACATATATTGAACACTCAAAGAACACTACTGTCAACCAAGTATACTGTACGCAGTAAAATTGTCAATCAAATATTAAGGAGAGATCAAGATATTCTCAGATAAACAGAACCTTAAGAGTTTGTAAAAACAAGACCAACATTACAGGAAACACTGAGAGATGTCTTTCTTACAGAGGTGCCATAGAAAGCAGGATGGACGAAAGTAACTAGCAACAACATCAAAAAGGACTCAACAAAATGATAGAAAAAAAACCTTGCCTCTCAATAATCACACTTAATGTGAATGGTTTAAATGAATCACTGAAGAGAAAAAGAGTAGCAGATTGGATAAAAACCCCAAATCTGCCAATATGCTGACTACAAGAAACATACTTGAAGAGGGAAGATAAAGAAAAACTAATAATAAAAAGGTGGTGGTGGGGGGAAAATAAACCAAGCAAATGTCAACCAAAAAGAAACAGGAGTAGTGATATTAATCTCTGATAAAGTAAATGTCAATGCAAAAACCATTACAAAGGACAAGGAAAGCCATTACATAATGCTTAAAGGGTCGATAGAACAAGCAAACACAACAAGATTGGCGAGGGATAGAGCAGGGTTTAGGGTTGTTGTACATAGGGTCACTATGAGTCGCAAGCTTCTTGATGGCACATAACAACAACATACACCAAATGATAAAGGTGCAAAATACTTGAAGCAAACATTAACAGCTTTGGAAAAGGAAATAAACAACACCACTATAGTAGTTGGAGACTTCAATACACTACTCCCAAGAAAAGATAAAACTACCAGAAAGAGACTCAACAAAGATGCTAAAGAATTTAACCACACAATAAATCAACTCAATCTCATAGATATTTATAGGCTAATGCACCTTAAAAAGCACAGTATACTTTCTTCTTCAATGTGCATGTAATGTTCTCCAGAATAGGTCAAATTTTAGGTCACAAGGCAAGCATCAGTAAATGAAAAAAAAACACAGGAGTAAAAAAAAAAGTATCTTCTCAAACCACAATGCTACAAAATTAGCAATTAATAACAAGAGGATAAAGGATGAAATAAAACCCCAGACATTTTGAAGCTGATCCACACCTTGCTTGAACATGCCTGGGTACCAGAAGAAATAAAAAATGAAATTAAAATGTTTCTTGGAACAAATGATAATTAAAATACAATTTACAAAACCTCTGAGAAAGAGCCAAAACAGTAATCAGTAATTTATAGCAATAAGCAAACACATCAAAAGGCAGGAAAAGATGACCATTGACTCTCTAACCCAACATCTCCAACGAATTGAAAAAGAACAGCAAGAAAACCTGATACCCTCTAAAAAACCCTGAAATTATAAAAATTCTGAAAGAAACAAATGATATAGAAAACAGAAAAACAATTGAAACTATCAACAAAACTGGGAGTTGGTTTTTGAAAATGTGAATAAAACTGACAAATCACTAGCAAAACTAACAAAGAAAGAGAAGGAAAAGACACAAAAAAATCTGAAATAATATTAAATGGGCAATGTCACAGCAGAAATAACTAAACTAAAAAGGCTAACAATGGGATAGTATGAAAAACTATACTCAAACAAATATTATCCCTAGAGGAAATGGACAAATACTTAGAAATTCTCAACCTACCTAAACTGACACAAACCAAAATTGACACCTGAACAGACTCATTACAAAAGAAGAAATTGTACAGGCAATAAAACAAGTTCCAGCTAAAAAAAAAAGCCCAGGACCAGATGGTTTTACAAGTGAATTTTATCAAACATTCAGAGAACTGTCACTGATTCCAAATAAACTATTTTAGAAAATAGAAAATGATGGAATTCTCCCAGACTCATTCTATGAAGCAAACATATCCTTGACATGAAAGCCAGGTAAAGAAACCACCAAAATAGAAAACAATATCTCTCATGAACGTAGATGCAAAAATACTGAATAAAACCCTGTCCTATAAAGTCCAATGATACATCAAGAAAATATTTCACCATGACCAAGTGGGATTCATAACAGGTATGCAAGGATGGCTCAACATAAGAAAAAGAATCAGTGTATTCATCACATAGACAAAGCAAAACCCAAGAATTTTGTAGCATTGTGGTTTCAGAAGATACTTTGTTTTATTCTTATGTTTACTCTTATCAATTGATGTAGAAAAGGCCTTTGACAAAAATCCAACACCCTTTCCTGATTAAAACACTCAACAAAATATGATTAGAGGGGAATTTGCTCAACATAGTAAAAAGTATATATACAAACCTGAGAGTCAACACTGTTCTCAATGGAGGGAGAAAAGGCTTTCCCTCTGAGAACAGAACCTAGGCAAGGATGCCCACTATCACCTCTTGTTGGAGCCTGGCTAACTTGTAAAGCAAGATTAGCCCTGTACCAAAAGACCAGCAAGACTAACTCCATCTTGGCTATAGTATCTGCTTGACAGAAAACAACTCAAGGAAGTAGAGTGTTAAAAAGTGAGCCATACTGCAGCCATTTTAAGCAAGTAGCCATTTTATGCCAGGTTCAAATGTGCAGATGTTTGAAGGGGAGCAAGAACAAGTTTAACCGTTCTTTAAACCCCAAGGCCAAGCAAGGATGTACAGAATAGTATGTCCCTCCCTAATGACTCTGTTCAGATGGCCTTGCTTGCAGCTGATAATAAAGTAAGCAATCTTGCAAGTGGCGGGGATATCAAAACGTTTGTTGTTGGCCTTGAGGCTGAGCGGTTTTTCTGTTCACTGCAAAAGAATATAACACTGAATTTCAAGAATAAATGCTGCTACTGACCATCAGTCTTAGCCTCTCTGTGTCCTTCATCCTTGGCTTTCCCCTTCCCTCAGCTGGTTCGCGGCAACCTCTCCTATTTAATATTGTATTGGAAATCTTAGTGATAGCAATAAGACAAGAGAAGGAAATAAGATGTATCCAAATTGGCAAAAAAGGAGGTAAAATTATCTCTTTATGCAGATGATATGATAGTATACTTAGAAAACCCTAAACACTCAGCAAGAAAACTACTGGACATAGTTAACCAATTCAGCAAAGTGGCAGGATACAAGATCAACATACAAAAATCAATTTGATTTTTTTACAGTGACAGAGGAAATACAGAACTGGAGATAAGAAAAACAATGCCCATCACAATAGCTAATCATAAGATTAAATACTTGGGAGTAAACCCAACTAGAAGCACAAAGGATTTATTCAAAGAAAATGATGAAACATTATTATAAGAAACAAATAAATACCTGGAGAAATGGAAGAATATACCTTGCTCTTGGATAGGAGGACTCAATATTGTGAAAATGACAATACTACGAAAGGCAATTTACACATTCAATGCAATCCCAGTACAAATAATAATCTCTAATTTCATGTGGAATGGAAAAAGGCCCCACATAAGCAAAGCACTACTTAAAAAGAGAAACAAGGTAGGAGGTATTTCACTCCCTGTTTTCAAATCCTACTACACTGCCATGGTGGTCAAGACAGCATGGTCCTAGAACAATGACAGACACATAGATCAATGGAATAGAATTGAGAGCCCAGAAATCAGCGCTTCTACCTGTGGTCAACTGATTTTTGATCAAGAGATGAAATCAGTTAAATGGGGAAACAACAGTCTTTTTAACAAATGGTGCTGGCAAAATTGGAAAACTACCTGCAGAAAACTCAAGCAAGACCCACACCTCACATCAAACACAAAACTCAACTCAAAGCGGATTATGTACCCAGGACTAAAACCAAGGACTATAAACTTCATTACAGAAAAGCTTAGAAGAACTCTAGAAGCCCTAATCCACAACATTAGCAGTCTTATAAGCACCCCGAAAAACCTATAACCAGGAGAGAATAAAATAGATGAATGGGACTGTCTAAGAATCAAATCCCTATGCACATCCCAAATCTTCTCCAATAGGGTAAGAAGGGAAGCCACAGACTGGGAAAAATATTTGGTGATAACATGTCTGATAAGAGACTTATATCTAGAATTTATAGAATACTCAAGCACCACAACAAGATAAATGTAAACAACCCAATTGCAAAATGGGCGCAGGATATGAACAGACACTTCACCAAAGATGATATTCAGATGGTAAACAAACACTTGATGAAAGGTTCAAATTCCTAGCTCTAAGAGAGATGCAAATCAAAATAACTATGAGATATCATCTCACCCCAGTAGCAAAAGGAAAATTCAACAGAGCAGCAAGCAACAAATGCTGGAGAGGTTGTGGAGAACTGGGACGCTTATTCACTGTTGGTGGGAGTGTAAAATGGTGCAACCACTATGGAAGGCAGTATGGTGTTTTCTCAAAAAGTTGCAAATAAAAATACCATTTCACCCAGCAATTCCACTAATAGGAATAAACCCTAAAGAAACCAGAGCTGCCACCCAATCAGATACATGCACACCCATGTTATTGTGGCTTTGTTCACAATAGCAAAGAGTTGGAAACAACCCAAGTGCCTCAACAAATGAATGGATAGAGAAGCTGTGGTATATTAATACAATGGAATACTATGCTGCATTGAAAAACAACAAACGCATGAAATATTATGCAAAGTGGTTGATCCTGGAGGACATTATGCTGAGTGAAATATCTGAGTCATAACAGGACAAATACTGAGTAATGCCACTATTGTAAAACAGGACTGACATCAGGGTTGGGGGAAACTATGGAAAAATGGGATAAATAATGTATACTGC
This sequence comes from Elephantulus edwardii, assembly GCF_000299155.1. Classification (NCBI taxonomy): domain Eukaryota; kingdom Metazoa; phylum Chordata; class Mammalia; order Macroscelidea; family Macroscelididae; genus Elephantulus; species Elephantulus edwardii. The sequence continues at coordinate 1,614,129 of NW_006400048.1, read as the reverse complement.
ATTAAACAGATGAGGGAGAGAACTGTTTAAAAGGAATATATGATTAGGTATTATTTTCATGACAAGAGTCCAGAATAAGAGCTGCATAGTAAAGTGGACTGGATGAGGGGATTGTATAACAATGAAAGAATTTTTTTTTTCTTTTCTAAGAGAAAAGCTTTTTTTTAAAAAAAAAACAAAAATAAAAATCTTTCTGTACCATGAACTGCCAAGAAAACAAACAGATTCATCCTAGAGAGGGTTTAAACCAGGCTAATGCTTGGAGGCAAAGATTCTGGGGCTTCTTCTGACATACTTTGGACATGTTGCAAGGAGAGACAGGTCTTTGGAGAGGAACATCATGCTGGATAGAGTAGAGGGACGCGCAGGAGGGGAAGACCCTTTATGAGGTGGATTGATTCAGTGACTCGGGTAATCGGGATGGGTGTGTCAGAGGCAATGAGATTGGCACAGGATAGAGCAGGGTTTAGGGCTGTTGTACATAGGGTCGCTATGAGTCGCAAATGACTTGACGGCACATAACAACAACAAGAAGAGAAAAGCAAACTGGGGGGAGGGGTGGGCAGGGAGGAGAATGTGCAACAATGAATGAATCCAAAGTCTCCATAACTTTCATTAAAGTTTCAATTAAAAAAAATCCTTCTCTAGGATGGATATGTTTGTTTTCCTGGAAGTCTACAGTATGTTTAACACTCTTCTCCAGCCCCACAACTCAAAGGCATTGATTTTCCTTCTTTCATCCTTAGTCATTGTCCAGCTCTCTGACGCATAGCAAATAATTGTGAAGACCATGGCCTGGATCAGGCACACCTTAGTCTCCAGTATAGTTGCTCTTCAATACTCTAGGGAAGTCCCTGTCAGCAAACTTTCCCAGTGCAATTCATCTTTTGATTTCCTGACTGCTTGTGCCAAGAAGGTTTATTTTGGAGCCAAGCAAGCTGATGTTATTTATAATCTCAGTCTCTTTTCCATTTATCATGAGGCTGCTGACTGGCTCACTGGTGAGAATCTTTGTTTTCTTAATGTTGAGCTTCAGTCCATATTGAAGACTACAGTCCTTGACCTTCTGCAGCATAATGCCTCATGTCCTCCTAAGTTTCAGCAAGCAAGGTTGTATCTGCATAATGCAGGTTGTTAATGAGTCTTCATTCAATCATGATGCTACATTCCTCCTCATAAAGTCCAGCCTCCCGAATGATCTTTTTGGTGTAATGTTGTTGTTGTTGTTATGTGCTGTCGAGTCGTTTGCCACTCATAGCGACCCTATGTATGGGTCTCGGATTCCTTTTCTTCATTTTCCTCAGGCTCTTTTTCTATTTCCACAGCACTAGTATTCTCTTTCCCAGGAGAAAGAGATTTACATTCTTTTTCTGGCTCAACTTCAAACTCCACATCTGGCTCCATTTCTTTGCTAGTTTCATTTTCTGAAGGTTCTATACTTTCAACCTGATTAGTTTCCATTACCTCTTGTTCAGCAATAACATTTTAAACATTTTCAACCATCTCTAACACATCCATAATTTCTTCAGGCTGACTATCTTGCTGCTTCTCACTTTCCCTTACCTCAATATCCTCCTCCACTTTAACTTCTATTTTCTGTTTTTGCTCCTCTTCCTCCTGCTCCTTCTCTGGATCACTATGAACTACACCTACTTCCTTTCCCTCTTCCTCTCCTGCTTCCTCCATTTCTACATCATTGTGCTGATTACCTGTCTCCTCCAACTCTACCTCACGCTGAACCACAACCTTACCCTCTTCTTGTTCTGCCTTCTGTTCTTCATTACACACCACTTGATGCTCTTTTCCCTTCATTGGTTGTCTTCTAGGTCTAGCTTCCATTTTATTTATTTGTTCTTCAAATTCAATGCATCTACCTTCAAATAAAGCATTCATTTTTCTTTGTGACTCTTCTATTAGTTTTTGGGTAGCAGTACACATTCTTCCAGGAATATAGAACAAATGGGGCTTTGTTTTAGTTCTTATATATTTAATTATCTTAGCATTATGCTCATTCCATTCTTCTTGCAGCTGTGCAAGCTCAACTTTCTGTTCCAAAAGCTGCAGTTCTGTCTGTTTAGCACATCTTTCCTCAAATAGTTCTCTCCTCTCATTTTCAACCTGCTTTCTCTCCTCTTCTGCCTGCACTTCAAGTTTTTGTTCAATTTCCTGGGGTCTCTTTTGCCTTTCAGTAGCAACAGTGGATTCTTGCTTAAATTTCTGAAGAGTGCCCATCAACAAGCCAAATATTCGTCGATTTCTCTGCTTTCCCTTTTCATCCATGTTCTGATCCTGGATAAGGTCTCTACGTGTATGCTCTTTGGAGGTAGCTACAACTGAAGATTGCAATGCTGGCTTTTTAACATCATCATCTTCTGGGTCACTTTCCTGGCGTGATTCTCTCCTTGTCCAATGCTCTCCACCCAGCCTACTGACTGCCCCTTCAAGGTCTCTCTGTTTGGCTGGGGGTCCTCCTCCACTATCTGAGAATCCATGCCTCAGCAATAAATTACCCCATCCTCTACCTCCACCAGGACCAGAAAGGGCCAGCAATCTGGCTTGGATGGGCCTCACATCATTGGGATCCTGCCCGGTGAGCTTGCGTTCTTTAGACTCTCTTTGGCCTTTTCTAGCTGCCCCTGCAAAGTTCTTACTGCGACCGCCATCTTCTCCCCCATCATGTCCTTCTTGAAGAAATAGCACCTTTGAACAACAAAGTATGTGAAGGGAAATCTCATCATTCTTACCTACAAAAAGCACTTCGGCTGCACCATCTCCAAGACAGATTTGTTCATTCTCTGGACCATTCATGGGATGTTCAGTGCTCTTTCCCAACACCACAGCTCAAAGGCATAAATTATTTTTCTGTCATCCTTTCATGCCCAGATATTGGATGCATAGCTAGTAATAGGAAAGACTATGGCTGGAATCTGATGCACCTTAGTTCTCAAACCGACATCACTACTCCTCAATAATTTGCAAATGTCTGTAAATGAAGATTTTCCCAGTGCAATTAATCTCCTTATTTCCTGACTGCTTGTACCAAAGGTGTTAATTGTAGATCCAAGCAAGATGAAGCTGTTGACAGTTTCAATCTCTCCATCCATCATGGTGCTGCCTATTAGTTCAGTGGTAAGGATCTTCATTTTCCTGACATTCTTTTGTCCTAGAATTCTATTTTTCTTTTTTTAGTAATGAGCTCTGGTGGCCTAGTTGAACCTATGCTGCAATCCTGAAGACAGACAGTTTGAGTACATCAGCTGCTCCAAGGGAGAGGGACAGATAATCTGATCCTGTGCTATTAACTGCCTCTGAAAACCTGCTACAGGATCAGCTATGGATTGATTCTGACTTGACAATACACAATAACAACAACAATGTACTTTAAACTGCTTGTTTACCAGGAAAGGAAATGAATCTTTCCTGGATTAGTATTCATCTCTTTTTTTACTGGATTAGTATTTTTCTCTTTGAAATTGTTTTTCTCAGTTACCAGTAACTGAACTAGCATTAATCTCTTTGAAGATGTTATTCTCAGTCATATGTAAAATATTTCAAAAGCTTTTTCTTTACTAGTAACTGTAACATCTAACCCAATTATAAAATATGACAATGACTTAGATGGGGAGGGAGCTTTTGAGAGGTTTCTTACTGCTCTCCCAGATCTGCAATAAAGTACTTTGGATATTGCAATCAGTCTATCTTACTGGCAATTGATTACAGAAAGAACCTTTTGTAATTCAATTCAATAATAGGTGCATATGTCTGCAGAGACATGGATCTGGGTGTAAGGTTGGAGGAAGGCCAGAAACCAATTTAGGCCAAGCATAAAAATTTATTGAGAAGAAACTGTTGAGATGACTCCAAAGCACAGACCAGCTCTCATCTAAAGTTAATGTGAAGTTATGCATTGTGTTACAGAGAAAGTTGGCTGTGGAGTTGTAGACAAGTGCTTGTTATAAGATAAGGAAACAGGTCAGGTGTTTTAGATAGTTATTTCTGGGAAAGGAATGGGGAATAGTTTTGTGGTCCTAACAGAGATAAATACAGTTGTAGCTGCTGCTTGATATGGTTTGATCATTTTTGTGTCTGTTCTGGAAAAGAAAGGGAGAATAGCTCCTTGGACCTAACACTGGGGAAGATGCCAGGAACCCCTTCACATTCCCAGGGGCCTAAACTAGTGGTGGGGCCTTGTGAATATTTTGTGCAGCACAAAATATGACTTATGTGCTGGAACATTGTCCAGAGATCCTGTAGAGAAGGCAAAGGACCTGACATCATAATTTCAGGGGACAACAGACTCATGCACATCCTCAGGACCCAAGAAGCCAATTCCAACCCAGGAAGCCATCCTCACAGTGAAAGGAGATGTGACCAGGAGCTGGATAGCCTGATATGACGACATCTCTTTCAACAGAAGACATAGGCTAGGCGACACCCAAATATAATTGACAGCTTGTCCAAAGGACACTACTGGGAGCTGAGGTGTTGGGAGAAATGACAATGACATGTGGCACAGAGGTAAACTCCAAGTCTCCAAGCCAGCAGTGTATTTATTTGTTATTTAAGAAATACAACTCTATTTTAGGTAGACATGTGTGTCTGTGTGTAAAGTAATCTGAAAAGTGTCTATGTGACTTTTGTTCACATTGAACAAAGAAGGGCAGGATCATTTGAAAAGAGTGTCATTTGATGATCGTCTAGTTCTGAGGGTTCTAGTCTCTGTGGAAATTTAACCATTACTGCCCAGGTGCTCTGAAATTTGTATTGGCATATTGAATCTCCTGGAAGTAAAAGGTGATGCTTTTGAGTGTGGGACCAATCCATGGCAAAGCCCAGGCACTCTGGGTCCATAGGCTGCCACCACTCAACAGCATGCGGAGAAACTTACTTTACAGGGAGAAACTGGATACTCTTCAAAGCCATACTGATTTCACTAAAATCTCTTACTGCTATAAACTACCATTTTAAAGCCACTTTATCTTGATTTGGTATTTCAGTGTGTTTTTTGGAAAGAAAATCTTAACCAAGTAATGTATTATGCCAACAAGCTAAGATTTTATTGTATTAGAGTACTGTATCCATTTGACAATTTTTTTTAACTTTGTCAGAAAGCATTACCTTCCTTGTCTTCTGTACTTCCTTTTAAAGTCTTGTGAAACCATGTGCTTTAATGTGAGATGTTTAGGCTAACAGAAACACAGTCATAATCTGAATTCTGCAGCACTGTAAATTTCACTAAAGAGCAATTGTGCATATCTTTTCCCGTTTGCCTAACTTAGAGATCTTCATGTGACCAGATCACATCTCTGTGATTGTTAATGTATGATGTGTCTCGTTATTTGAATAGAATTTTTTTTTAAGTAACTGTGACTACAGGTAACTTTCTTTCTTTCTCCTCTCCCCCATACAAAGAACCATACATCCTTAGAAATTACTCAAATACTGTTTTAATCTGATGCATAAATTCCAAGTATTTAATAATTTTAATAATATGACACCACTGTGGCAGGCAGGAGAAGATATAAAAGAAAAAAGGAAAATTTGGAAGGATCAGCCAAATTTAAGCACTGATTGAATTGCACTATAGCTTTCCTTAAATAGAAAACCTTGTTTGGGTCAGAGGGCAGCTGCAGACAGAAAATAATCCAAAAGGCAGTCTGGCACTTTTTTAAAAAGTTAAGAATAGAAATCCCACTTGATCCAGCAATTCCACTACTGGGAATATACCCTAAAGAAACTAGAAACACATTCAAACAGATGTATGCACACCTATGTTCATTGCTGTGCTATTCACAATAGCAAAGAGTTGGAAGCAACTCAGGTGTCTATCAACAAACAAATTAAAAGGAAAACTATGGTACATTGGCAATACCATCTCAGACAGAGTCTCATAATGAAAGTTTATAGACTACTCCTGGGCCTCTACAAGAAAAAAAGTCTGATAACCTGATAACAAAATGGGCAAAAGACGTGGAAAGAAATTTCACAAAAGATATTCAAATGGCCAACAGACATATGAAGAAATGCTTCAAATCATTGGCAATAAGAGAGATGCAAATAAAAATAACAATGAGGTACCATCTTACTAAAGTAGCAGTGGCAAAGTTTAACAGGGCAGCACGTAATAAATGTTGGAGAGGATGTGGTGAGATAGGAATTCTTTTACATTGTTGGTGGGATTGTGCAATGGTACAACCACTCTGGAAGGCAATTTGGGGCTTCCTCAAACAGCTGAACATAGAAATTCCATACGACCCAGCTATTCAATTGCTTAGAATATACACCAAGAAAATGAGAACTGAGGCTCAAATGGAAACTTGTAGATCAATATTCATAGCAGCATTATTCACCATCTAAGATAATGGAAACAGCCCAGGGGTTTAATCACAAAGGAATGGATTGAGAAGTTGTGGTACATTCATACAATGGAATACTATGCAGTATGCAGGGGCAATAATTTTGTAAATTACTACCTAACTTGGGAGGGACTGAGAGCATTAAGCTGAGTAAACAAACTCATTCCCACAGGACAAATAATGTATAAAACCATTATTATATAATGAGTATGAGGATCCAAGGGGGGGAGGGTGGAAATAGAGGGGTGAAGATGGGAGGAAGGGAGGGTGTTAATCATAGGATTGCACAATTTAATGGGTAGGTGGGGTGAAGGAAATAGGAAGGATTCAAACTCTGTAAATAAATCAGAGTAATATAAAAAAATTTAAAAATTTTTTAAAAACCAAACAAAAAACTGTGGTACATTCACACAATGGAATATTATTCAGCACTGAAAAATAGTGAACTCATAAAACATTACACAACATGGGGGATCCTGGAGGACATTATGCTGAGTAAAAGATCTCAGTCACAAAAAGGACAAACACTGCATAACACCACCAAATACTTTATAACACCATTATAAAACAGGGTTGACATAACAGGTTAGGGGAGAGAATAGGAAAAGAGTGAACAGGTAATGAACACTGCATTGGAACAGATGAGTGGAAGGATTTCTGAAAGGATTATTGTTGTTGTTGTTATGTGCTGACAAGTCACCTGCAGCTCATAACAACCCTATGTAAAACAGCTCTGAAGCCCGCCCTATCCAAAACCAGTCTCACTGACTCCAATACACCTATTCCCATTGCCCCAGTTACTGTATTAACCCATCTCATCTGGGGTCTAGCATGAAGTCCTTCTTCAAGGATTGGTCCCTCCTGGTCACATGCCCAAAGTATGTGAGATGGAACTTCAAAGTCTTAGCCTCCAGTGAGAAACTTGGATTCACCTTCTCCAAGACAGATCTATTTGTTTTCTTGGTAGTCCAAGACTCTTTTCCAGCATCTCAAATGCATCAAATTATTCTTCTAATATCCTTAATCATTGTCCAGCTGTCTGATTCATAACAAGTAATTGCAAAGACAATGGTCTAGATTTTCTAGACTGACATCATTGTTTTTCAGTGCTCTGGAGAGACCCATGAGAGCCAATTTTCCCAGTGCAATTCATTTTTTAAATATATCCTGACTGCTGAGCCACAAGTGTTGATTGTGGAGTCGAGCAAACTGTTAGAGTTAACAACCTCAATTTCTTCTCCTTCTATCATGGCGATACCAATTGACCTAGTAGTGGGAATCTTTGTCTTCTTAATGCTGAGCTTCAATTAATATATGATTAGGTATTATAGGAGGAGACTGTCCATCTTTCTCCCAAGGAGGAGTGGGTGGATTTGATCCAACGACCTTTTGGTTAGCAGTGCAGCAACATGTAATGCACCAATGCCAACAGAGTTCTTCAAATAGTTATTATCATGTAAGAGCTGGATATGATACCTATACATCATCTAACTCCATATGGAGAAGGAAAGGAAAGGAAATACTGAATGACACTTAGAATCATCCTTACCTTCTTTGACAGATAGTCAGTAGGTTTTGTTGTTGTCTTGTTTTGCACATAGGGTGAAATAGTATTTTAGTGGTAGAATTCTCTCCTTCCTAGAGATCTGACCTTAGTTGCTGGCCAAAGCACCTCATGCATGACTCTTCTGTCAGTAGAGGCTTGTGCACTCCTGTGATGCTACGCAGAATTTAATGGAGTTTCCACATTACTTGGACTGGAAAGAAAGGCCTGGCAAGCAGCTTCCTGTAACCAGCCAGTGAAGACCTTACAGTCCAATACACAGCCGATCATGGGGAAGGTACAGGACCAGGCAGCTTTCGTTCCACCGTGGAGTCATAATCAAGAAATAATTGTCAACTGCTGTTCACAGAAACATGAAAGCAAATATTAGAAACATTTAAAAATCAGCTTAAACAGTTAAGAGACTTCTTTGCCTCGGCGAGAGGGATGGGGCTTGGGGAGTGGGGAGATGTGAAGCAGTAAACGGCTGTTTTTCATCAGAAGCCTTGAGGTACCATTTGGCTTTTTAAATTATGTACATATATTGCTTTGATAAAAATAAAAGTTAAATTAAAATTAATTATAAATTTTCAGCATAGTTGGAAGGCCTGAGCAGTAATCAAGGGTAGCTTTTTCAATTCCCCATCAGAAGTGGGACATATGGAAGAGTGGATGCTGACGGTTGCTATGGTTTCTCTACTCCTGGGCGCTTGTCATGCTGCCTGGCGCTGAGGACCTCCCAAAATGAGCAGAGCCACCTCTGATCTGAATTTTGAAAGTCTTCAGCAAGGCAGGATGCTGAGCTCTTCCTCAGACTGTGCGGGGGTGCATGGGGGAGCAGAGGGTGCCCCAGAAGTCTGAAGAAGTGGTGACATAATCAGAAGCACCGTTGGAGGAAGGCGTCCATTATGCAGCCGGAAGTAGCCGGACTTTTCTCATTCTCGGAATGTTTAAACTAAGTAATGTGTGGAAAATACAGGCGTGCTTTGTTTACTGCATGCACTTCCCTTTTTTGTATTTTAGAGATAATACTTTTTTTTTAAACAAACGGACATTTTGTTGTAACCAAAAATTGAGCAAGTCCACTGGCACCAGTTGTCCAACACCATGCACTCGTTTCATGTCTTTATGTCACGGTTTGGTAGTTCTTGCAAGGTTTCAAACTTGTTTTTAAATGCTTTGAAATAGACTGAATAGACTACGGTATAGTATAAAATAATCAGATTTTAATAGGCTGCAGTATAGTATAGTTGGAAGCAGGAGTGGCATCCACTTCCGTAAATAGCTTGCCTCCGGAAACCCTATGAACCTGGAGAAAGGATGAAAGTCACGCACGCAGGTGTCGAGGACTTTAGTTCATAGGGTCGCTATGAGTCACCTACGACTCAACAGCACTTAACAACAACATTATATGTATGACAGTCTGGAACAAGAGGTGCATTGCAAAGTGGTCTCTGGAAGGGCATAGGGAGAAGGAGGGAAGATAACGTGCAACAATGAAGAAATAATTTTTTTAAGAAATCCAACAAGCCAATAAATGTATTTTATTTCACACTTTGTAGCAAAGCATCATCAGCACTACTTCCAATACTTGAAATTGTTGTATTGTTTCTGTTAAAAGGTGCCAAGGTTCTTATTTTATTTTAATAGCTCTTAATGTGTTAAAGCTATTCAGGTTTCCTGATTAGAGACACTTGATGCTAACTTGATAAAAAACCAAACAAACAAAAACAACAAACCATTATTGGGATTTTGTATTGAAAATACTGTTTAGCTAAAGATTTCTTAGAACATATTTATAAAAGCAAGTTAAATTCAATAAGATTTCTTATTAACTTTTTGTACCTAGAAATGATTTTTACAACTGAAATGAACATTTCAACTAATCAGAGCATTGCTAAATGTTATTTGATAGACGTTGCCTTGTGCAATTGACCTTAATGTCTTTTAAGACATGTGGTCCTATGACCAGTGGACTCCCTCAGGGTGTATGGTTGAAGATTCAAAAGTTTGCATAATATTGCCTCTTTTTAGCTTTACTGTATACTTGGGTATATTTGCAGCAGATAGGGAGCACTATTGCATTGAATCCTGAAGACACACAGTTCAAATCCACCTGCTGCTCTGCGGAAGAAGGATGGGCAGTCTCCTTTCATGTGATTAACTGGCTTAGAAAACCCACCAGAGGATCAGCTATGGGCCAGTTCCTACTTGTACACAACATTTACAGTACATACCAATATTCATGTTGAAATACCTGCCAAAACTATACATGATCTTTTTTTTCATAAATGAAACATTTATTCCATAAACAGGAATGCATTTTTATACATGATCTTTGATGTAGTCTCTTTCACTTATTCATATCTGTTCCTTTCATCCACCTGTGTTTCTACAGGTAGAGTTTCTTACTGAAAATGTGTGTTTCCACAAGTAGAGTTTCTTACTGAAATATAGGGTTTCTTACTGATAATATTCTTGTTGTGCACCGTAGAGTCTGAACCAAACCATAGTTGACCCTCCAGCAGGGTTTTAGAAGCAGTTAATCACATGGGAGAAGTTTGCCCATCCTTCTCCCGTGGAATAGCTGGTGGGCTCGAACTTCGTGATTTCGGGATTGCAGTGCAACTTCTTGCCACTAGGCCCCTGATACTGTAGGACTTGCTTAAAAATAAAAAAGAAGATAAATTTCTTAGTAATTCTAGATGGTAGTTGTTGTGGTTCATGACACCTAACCTGGTCATGATTAGGGTTATTCTTGTTATTTGTACCACTCTGGTATGTATTCATTACTGGAAACACTACCGGTTAAGTGGTCTGTGAATGAGCATGGAGGGCATTGCTTAGAAAGTTTGTCTGGATTGACCTCTCAGGGAATCACACCACAGAGTGAAGGACAGCTGGCAGGCTTGGCAGATGTGTTGTGGTTGAAACTATACCACTGATGGTATGTTCTGCATCTCATGTGGCCCTTAGCAAGACTGCTGCCAGTCTCTATTGGAGGGTCAAGGCTACTGCAGAAAAGATCCTACTTCATATTGTTGCAGATAGATAGCCCTGTCTAGAAAGACTTGACTTGCTTAGTGTAGACATAATCAGGAGTATGGAGGTGTTTATCACATCTTGAGAATCACTGTTTTATATAATTAAACACTATCACTGACTTTTAAGTTCCCTAGAACAGAAGAACCATACTTACCTCAGTGTTTATTTATGAAATAATGAATTAATTTATATAGATTTCTGCTGGGAGAGTCATCTGTGACCTGTGTGAATCACCTTTATTTTGTTTTTTAGAGTTTAAGGGCTTAAAAATCAGGAACAATTTAGGTTTGTTTCTTTAAATATTAAATCATTGATAACTTGTCACAAGGAAAAAAATTGCCTTGTGAAATTTCTGTAAATTGTTCTGGAAAAGTATAATTAATATCCTGAAGCTAAAAAGATTTCAAACATAGATTAATTTTAAACAGAAGTAGTAATTCGACTTTGTTATGTTAAAATTTAAATATATATATAGCAAACATTTGCCTTTCAGAGGACAAAACTGGACTAGATTGTAGATTAATAAACATGTGTGCTTACTGAGCATCTACCATATTTAATATGGATACATTATGAATTCAGGGAATTTTTTTTGTTAATAAAAACATGATATTAACTAAAAATAAAAATTTTGTTTTCATAGGTGTGTAAGCCTAGTAGATCTTTTAATGACTTGCTATGTATCTGAAACTTGGACAGTGATTAAGAATGACAGAAGGAGAACTGATACCTTTGCATTGTGGTGGTGGGGAAGAGTTCTGAATGGACTGTCAAAAGAACAAACAGATATATCATGGAGAAAGTGAAACCAGAGTGAGATCCTCAGAGGCAAGGATAGGAAAATTCATCCTTACATTCTTTGGGCATATTGTTACGAGGCCAGTCCTGAGAAAAAGACATAATGTGTGGAAAGGTGAGCATAAAAGAGGCCTTCAGCAAGGTGAATTATCATAATAACAGCAGATAGGCTCAAGTGTATCAGAGATGATAAGGATGGCACAGGATAGGGGAAGATTCAGATCTGTTGTTCATCAGGTCGCTATGAGTCATAGTTGAAGACCAACAACAGTAACAAGCCCAGTGGGAAAAGGATTGAGCTGCCAGTTGCCAGGCCTCTGTATCATATACTGACCAGTGGGTTCAAGACATCAACCTTTCCATTAGTAGGCAAGTGTTTAACTATTGTACCACCAGGGCTTTTTTTCTTTATATTTTAAATGCAACACACACACACACACACACACACACACACACACACACACACACACACACATATTTACAGCATATTCTTCCCATTTAATTGTTCCCCATTCATTCATTATTGCGCATTTTCCTCCCTGTACAATCCCCCCAAGTCCACTGTCCACTTTACTATGCATTTGTTTTTTGAAGCCTCTCTCTCTCTCATTGCCAGAAGCAGAACTGACTCATAGCTGATCTTCCAGCAATTTTTCAGAGGTTATAAATCACCCAGAAGATGATTTCCCATCTTTCTCCTACGATACAGATGGCGGATTTGGGTTGGCAGAGCAACTCCTTACCCATTAGGCCACCAAAGTACCGTGTGTGTGCATGTGTGTGTGTGCTCATAGAGAGAGCAAGAGAGCTTTGTTTTTCAGGGAAGTGGCTCAGGAGCTGTAGAGGCTGCTACATACCAAATCTGTGGGTTAGTCAGACAGCAGACTAGAGGTATAATTCTGAACCATGGGGCTATGGAGTTATGGAGTGTGAGGAACTAAAATCTGTAGGTCAGGAAGAAGGATTCTTTCATTATTCTCATGCCTCAAGAATGAGAGGCCACCAGAAGATGGCCAGACAAATGTATATTTAAACAATGTGAACTTAACCAGAACATTCTTCACATTAGTGTGCAGGTCATGCCCCCAAGGAAAGCTCTCTTCCCCCTGACTGACTGTTCACGTCAGATCAGGAAATAGGAGGTGATGCATAATATATGTCTAACTATTAGGGTCAACATTTTTCCCTAGGTCAGAATCACATAAGAAGGTGTATTTAGTAGCATGTCTCTCAGCTGTGTTGTGCTGACTGATACTTGACGGAGAAATGAACAAAGCTGTCACCTTCAGAAAGAAAATGTACGCAAGAGAAAAGACAATGCTTGATGATTAAGAGCAGGGAGTCATTCTCCTTCTAAGTTCTTGAGGCTGACACACATATATAGAGAGAAGGAAATTTATCTTGGGAACCTGGCCAGTTCCTGAGAGAAACTTGCCATGCATCTGTACAGATCTCCTTGTGCCTTAACAGAGAAACATCAGATAAGGTTATTTACATATCATACTGGGAAAGCTGGAGGGTCAGAAAAAGAAAGGAAGACTCATACCAAGATAGATTGCTTCAGTGACTACAACAATGGGTCTGAGCATATCAAAGATGGTGAGGATGGTGCAAAAGAGGGCGAGGTTCAGGTCTATTGATCTAGGGCTGCTATGAGTTGTAGGTGACTTGAAGTCACTTAACAATAGCAACAACATAAAGAGAGTGGGTTTTTTGTGTCAAGTTAAAGTCTCACTCAAGGAGTTTATCCTGGGATTCTCCCACTGTGTCTTTGGTTTGTTGTTTCAGGGACATTCCTAAGGCGTGAGACCAGAGAAAAGTATTTTCTCTGTGTGGTGATATGCTCTCTGATTCTTTACTCTTGGAATACTACTTATTACCTAAATTTCTGTAAATAATTATTCTTTATAGAAACTTGGTAGGACTATTATGTATTCTTCTGAAATCATGCTTTGCTGTCATTATTTATGACGCCTCTCCAATTTCTGATTCTGTGGCTTACTTTCATTTCTGTTTGCAACACAGGCACATACACCATTTACTTTTCTGTGCTAGTTAAACACAATAATTCAATTTGGGGTTGATTTTTCCACCTTCTGAATAGAGTTACTTGGTGGAAGTGAGGGTGAATTCTTGATTACAGCAAATGGAAAAATGTGTAAATAAAGTATTGTCTCCATCTCAACAAAGTTCTATTAGTACAATATCATGAGTAAAATAATAGTTTCCATTGAGATTATTTTTATAAATGTTTATTTAATCAGAATCCAAATGATAATTTTCACTGTTATATCAAACAAGGGTATATTCTTTAATAAAAGAAAATAAGAACCAGTAAGTGCTGTTGAGTCAGTTCCACCTTGGAGTTGCCCCAGGGGACAGAACAGAACTGTCTCTGCATGACTCACACTGTTACCTTCCAGAAGTAGGTCACCAACCAAGACTACCAATATCCTCTGAGTGAGGGCATGTTGTTAAACTTTTATTTAGTTAGTAGCTGAACTACTAATCATTTGCCCCACCCGGGGACTCTGTTATTCTGTTAAAATAAAGCTGTCAGCTCATAGGAATACAGTTCAAGCTTACTAACTTGAGAAATATGGACTGTGTGATTTATTGCCTCTGAAAATTCACTCTGGAGGATCAGCCATGAGTTGGTTCCAACTCAATGGTAAACAGCAAAAACAAAGAAATGCCTCCATATTTTTCTGAGGGATGTGCATCCGAATAAAAGGCACTAAACCACAGGTCTAAGCACAGTTTACAAAAGTTCTATACTTAGCACAGTGCAGTGGGGTTTTGTTGTTTTCATTATTCCTTGCTGCCTTAATTCTAAGTGAACTGATGTTGTTGTTATGTGCTGTCAAGTAGACAATGACTCATAGTGACCCTGTGCACAATAGCTTTGAACTTTGCTCTATCCTGAGCCAATCTCACTGTCTTTGACACAGCTACTCTAATTATTCCAATTGCTGTGTCAATCCATTTCTTGCGCTGAGTGGTCTTCCTCTCCTACACTTTCCCTCCACCCTTTCTCTAGCATGATAGCCTTCTCCAATGACTTGTTTCTCCTGGCAACACACCTAAAGTATGTGAGATGGAGCTTCAAAATCCTTACCTCTAAGGTGCAGCTTGGCTTCACCTTCTTTAGGGCTGGTCTTTTATTCTCTTTGCAGTCCATGATAAGTTCAATACTTTTCTACAGCACCACAATTCACATGCATCAATTTTTCTGTCATCTTTGATCATTGTCCAGCTCTCTGATACATAGCAAGTAACTAAAAAGACTGTGGCTGGAATTGTGCATACTTTAGTCTCTAAACTGACATAATTGCTTTTCAGCACTCTGAAGAGGTCCCTGACAGTAGATTTTTCTAATGCAGTTAATCTTTTGATTTCCTGACTGCTGTTGCCAAGAGTGTCGATTGTGGAACCAAAGAAGTTGAAATTATGAACAACCTCAATCTCTTCACCATCTATCACGATGCTGCCATTTGGCCCAGAGTTGAGAATCATTGTTTTCTTGATGTTGAGCTTCAATCCATATTGAAGGGTGCAGTCCTTCAGCCTCAGGTCCTCCTCAGTTTCAGCAAGCAAGGATGTGTCAGCTGCTTAACACAGATTGTTGATGAGTCTTCCTCCAATCTGGATGCCACTTTGCTCCTCGTAAAGTTTAGCTTCTTGAATGATCTGTTCTACATACAGATTGGAAAGGTATGGAGACAGGATGCATCCTTGTTGCACTCCTTTTCTGATTTTTAACCATGCGGTATTTCCTTACTCTGTTTTGACAGCTGCCTCCTGGTCCAAGTATAGGTTCTGCACAAGCCCCATCAGGTGTTCTAGGATTTTCATTCTTCTCTATGTTAGGCATAATTTGTTGTGATCTATACAGTTAAATGCTTTTTCATAGTTAATGAAACAGACATTCTTCTAGTACTCTCTGCTTTCAGACAAGATCCATCTGACATTGGCAATGATGTTCCTAGTGCCACAGCCTCTTCTAAACCTGGCTTATATTTCTGATAGTTCCCTTGATGTACTGTTCAAGTTGGATGATGTTCAGCAGGATTTAAACATGACTTAAACAGTGTTCCCAAAAGGTTCGACTTATTGTCCTTATGCTCAGATGACATGATAAGTAGTCCTTTTGTGACGATGACTATTTCTATTTTCAAAGAAAGTAATAATTACAAAATTTGGTTCTGGTGAGTGTTTTTTAAAAAAAATTTTGGTGTCCTCCCCCCCCTTGCCTAGAAAGAGTTTCTTCAAAGAAAGAGTTGAAGTTGCACTGAAGGCATTGGCAAAAAAAAAAAAAATGAGGCCCCTGGAATCAATGGGGTACTTATTAATATGTTTCAAATGACTGATGCATCCCTGGATGCACTCCCCAGTCTACACTAGGAAATTTAGAGTATCTGTCTTACTGACTGGAAGAGGTCAATATTTGTTCCCATTCCCAAGAAAGATTATTCAACAGAATATGGAAATTACTGAACAACATCATTAATATTACATGCAAGAAAAATACTGTTGAAGATTATTAAAAAATGGCTAGAACAGTACTTTAACAGGGAACTGTCAGAAGTTCAATCAGGATTTTAAAAAGGCTGTGGCACCAGGAATATCATTGCTGATGTTAGATAGACCCGGAATGAAGCAAGAATACCAGAATTTATTGACTATGCAAAGGCACTTGGCTGTGTAGAACATAACAAATTATGGTTAACCTTGAGAAGAATGGGGATCTCAGATCACTTAATTGTGCTCATGCAAAACCTAGACCTAGACCTAGAGGCTGTTTTGCAAATGGAGCAAGGAAGCATTGCACAGTTTAAAATTAATTAAGGATTCATTATCTTCCCTCCATAACTATTTAATTCATATGCTGAGCAAATTCTTTGAGAAGTTGACCTCTTTGAAGAAGAACGTGGCATCAAGACTGGAGGAAGATGCATCAATAATCTGCTTTATACAGATAACATAATCTTGCTTGCTGAAAGTGAGGAGGACTTGGAGCACTTGCTGCAAACAGTCAAAGAATGTAGCCTTCAATATGGATTGTACCTCAACCTAAAAAAAAATCCAAAAATTTCTTACCACCGATAGGCAACATCATGATCTTGTTGTTTTTGTTATGTGCATCACATTGTCTGTGATTCATAGCGACCCAATTTACATTAGTTCTGAAATCTTCCCTATCCTGAACCAATCTCATCATCTCCAACAGATCTATTCCTGTTGCTCCAGTCAATCCATTTCATCCTGGGTCTTCCTCTCCTGTGCTGTCCCTCCACCTTTCCAAACATGATATCCCTCTCCAAGGACTGGTCCCCCTTAGCCACATGCCAAAAGTATGTGAGACAAAGCTACAAAATCTTTGCCTCCAAGTAGCAGCCTGGTTTCACCATCTCCAGGACATATCTGTTTGTTCTCCAACACTCTTCTCTGGCTTCTCCAGCACCATAGCTCAAAGGCATCCATTCTTCTTCTATAACCCTTAATTATTGTCCAGCTCTCAAATGCATAGCAAATAATTGCAAAGATCATGGCCTGGGACACAATACAAGGATAGATGGAGAAAAAAAATTGAAATTGCCAACAATTTCATCTTACATGGATCCATAATCAATACCCTTGGTACCAGCAATCAGGGAATTAGGAGATATATGCACTGAGAAAGTTTGCAGTAGGTATCTCTCCAAATTATTGAGGAAAAATAATGTCAGTTTGAGGATGAAGGTGGGCCTGATTCAAGCCTTATTCTTTTCAGTCACTTGCTATGCACCTGAGAGTTGGACAGTGAATAAGAATGACAAAAGAATTTATGCCTTTGAGCTATTGCGTTGGAAAAGAGTACTGAGCATCCCAAGGACTGCCAAAAAAACGAACACATCTTGGAGAAAGTACAGCCAGAGTGCTCCTTAGAGGCAAAGATGATAAAGCTTCATTTTGAGTGTGTCAGAAAGTGTGGAGATGGCACAGGATAAGACAGGGTTCAGATCTGTTGTTCACAGTATCACTATGGGTCATATTCAACTTGGTGGCACCTAATAATGACAAGTAAGATATTGGAAGAGTTTCTATTTTAAATGGTATGTATCCCCCATTAACAGTCATTTTTCAATAAGAAACCATCTGGGTTCAGAACCAACAGGTCTATTTTCCTGATATAATTGTGTCATTGAATTACTAATTTTCCCTTGTAATCTTTCAAGTTATTATATTTTTATTATCTCAGAATCCTACTTAAATTACACACCCTTTTGATGACACTACATCTGTGTCTGCAGTTTCTAGCCTTATGTATTTTTTTCCATTTAAGTTTAATTTTATTACTATCCTAGAAGCAGATCCAAATTACTTGAAAATTGGAAACAAAATTGCCACAAAAGGTTCTCAAATACAAGATATAATAAATTCATGGGTAATTTATCACAGGTGGGAAAATAGCAGCAACTAAACATGAGTCCTTGAAGAGAGATTATTTTAACTTTAGGGTCTAGGACAAAGACCGTGGATCTCATTGTCCTAAGCTCATCAGCCGCATTTTCAATAGGTTGGATAATCTACTGTTGTTGTTAGCTGCCACTGAGTGGCTCTCCACAGCGGGTGAAGTGCTGCCTTGTCCTGCACCATCCCTGTAATCAATTGGAGATCAGAGAGATGATAATGATCTATAAGGTTTTTATCAACTGAATTTTGGAAATAGATCATGAGGACTGATCTTAGTTTCTGCGTGTGTTCAGCACCATAACAACATGAAAACTCTCACTTACAGGTGTACACAAAACTCTATATATGCAGACATATACACAATGGTAGTTATGTACGAGGTGCATTCACCAGGAATAAATCAGGATCTCCGTGGTATCAAGAGTTTATTGTTCAAACTGATGTTTCTAGCCATCAGCCTTGACTTTTACCACATGAGACGGCATAAGGTGTGTATAAATGTTGTGGACTTGGCCAGGTGTAGCCATCTAGTCAAGTTTAAGGTGAGCAGATAAGCAGCAAAGCTGGGAATCTCACTGCAATCAAGGAAGAGGAAGCAGTGTGTGCAGTGTGTTTCCTGTGCCAGTCAGACCAGGATCAACATAAAAGCAACAGCACACTCAGCTGAGAACCAGAAGCCAACATGAAACAGACTGACTTGAGTCTGCTGTCCCATGGAGACAGAGCCAGGGGCTTTACAAGCTTGCTGCAGGAGAGAAGGAAGACATCATAGCTGGCAGAACTAAGGCAACTTTGTAACACTGAAATAAGCTGTGAGGTTAAAGGTCAAAGGGCCTGCAAGCACACTTATGAATCTGTCTTGACTGAGGAATTATGCACTTAGGGAGCTGTCTGGACTCATGAATATTATCCTTTTGCCAACATGAATTGTAACTGTTTACCTTCTCTAATAAACTCCGTAACTGAGAGTATGGTTCTGCAAAAGCTGTGTGGGTCATTGCAACTGACTTCAGACACAGCAGAGCATTAAGATTAGTATTGGAATTAGTAAAAGTATCTGCAGGAATCTGACCTCTTAGGAATTGGGTTTTGTACAGTGGATGTTGTTGATGAGGACAGTTCCCTTTTTGGAGTTAGTAGAGATCAGATATGACCATCTACAGTCTAAAAATTTCCCATATGGAAGGCAAGAATTTGACCACTGAATCTCCAATGACCAAATTTTGAGACTGATTAGAAAATGTTCACGTTCCAAAATAATTCAGCACAATAGGCACTGGATCTGTCACTAGGTACTCAGTAAACACATTTGAAATGTAGGTCATGGAGCATTTCAGTAGCTACAAAATATTCTCTATCTAGATAATTCCTGGAAAGATGGTTATCAGAAGAGGAAAAAATAGTGTTTAGCCAAAGGAAAATAAGTAGTTCCACAGGATGGAACCCTAAATTGTTGTTATATATTAATTTGCATATTGAAAATACTTGGACAAAAAGAATGTCAGAGTTTCTAGTAGGAAAGACAGACAGATTGGCCATAAATATTAACAGACAAGGAAGAAAAAACTGACAAAATTTTTATCATCACACATTATTGTTTGGTGCCCATGAGTCTACTACAATTCAAGACCCTATGATCAACAGATAAGAACCTTACCTGCCCTGTCCTTAAAATCTGACATACTTGGTCTCACTATTTGTCAATACACTTTGTTGAGGGTCTCTCTTTCTCTGACTTTTCACCTTTCTAAGCATGATGCCTTTTTCCAAGGACTAACCCCTCTGACAACTTGCCCAAAGTATGAGAGATGAAGTTTCACTATAAGAAGTTTCACCCATAAGAAACAATATGGTCACATTTCTGCCTACACGGACTTGTTTGTCATTCAGGCAGTACATGTGATATTCAGGTTTCTTCACCAACATCACAATTTAAAGATATTGATTTTTCTTTAGGCTTCCTTATTCATTGTTCAACATTCAGATGCATAGGAAGCAATTGTATATATTATGGTTTGGATCAAGTGCACCTTGTTTTTTAAACTGACATTCTTGCTCTTTAAGACTTTGGAGAGGTCCTTGACAATAGATTTTCACAAATCAACATGTATTTTGATTTTTTAACTGCTGCTACCATGGATGTTGATTGTATATAACAAGTATGACGAAATTGTTGGCATCTTCAATTTTTCTTCTCTCATAGTGTCATTTTACTGCTTCAGTCGTCAGGATTTTTGTTTTCTTGATGTTGAGAAGCAATCCATATTGAAAGCTGCAGTAAGTGCTTCAAGTTCTCATCATTTTCTTCAAATAAGGTTCTGTCATTTGCATAACACTGCTTATTGGTGCCTCTGCGTCTACTACAATTTTTATTTTATTTTATATTAGTTTGATTATAAAATTTTATTTCATATTAGTTTAGATTAAAATTTTATTTTATATTAGTTTGCTTACAAAATTCATATACATTGTTTTTCATACAATTGTACTCATTCATTATGCTTTATAAAACATAATCATCATTGGACTCCCACCAGGGAGCTCTGGTGACCTAGTGGTAAGAAGCTGTATTGCCGCTTCAACGACTTAGATCCTCCCAGAAGAGCTGTGGGTGAGCATTAACATTACTGGTAAGTATATTCATTTTTTTCTGGACACAGAGCCTACTAATTGGTCCTAAAAGTCTTCTGAGGCCCCAACTCTTCTCACTATTTCTTAGTTGTTGGAATGGACGGAAAACCTCATAAGCAGTCCCTTACTTCACCTCTACCTTGCATTCGAACTTCTGAGTTGTAAAACAACCCAGTGGTAGATGGAATTTGCTCCAGGACTTAAGACCATAAATGACATAGCTGAGCCTCTACATCTTGTGGTTCCCAACCTCTACACTATAATAGATAAAGTGCTAGTCTATAGGCCTTTTATTGTAAGAACCACCTTCCCTCTGTAACTTGATTTGTGCCACATTTAGAACCTCTACTTGGAATATTATTGCTTTTTAATTTTTGACTCATG
>NW_006400048.1:1588445-1592679 GCF_000299155.1 Elephantulus edwardii | reverse complement strand
TTAATCAGAACTGACTTTGACAAGCACTGTGGCAATTGGACAATTAAAACAGACATTCGGGGGGTGGGGGAGGGAAGAAGAACGAACTGGGGAGGAGGGTAGAGAAAACAGTGCAACAATGAATGAATGAAAACCCCAAATCTCTGTAAATGTTCATTAAAACTAATAAAATTTGATAATAATTTAAAAAAGAAGAAGAAGCTGTATTGCAATCCCAAAGGCACATGGTTTGAGGCGACCAGCTGCTCTGCTGGAGGATGGACAATCTCCTCTCATGAGACTCACTGTCTCTGAAAACTGTCCAAAATGACGGTACACAACCACCACCACCACCACCACCATCACCACCATTGGACTTCCCACCATTATCCCATCTTTATAGGTCCCCACAAGATCCTTCCCATCTCCTTTACCTCCTCCCTCTACCCACCAATTGTATAACCCTATGATTTCACCCCTATCCATCCTCAGCTCGCTGATTCAATCCCTTCCCTGCTTGGATCCCCATACACATTTTACTAGTTATCCTTCAATTTTTACAATAATAATCTTATATGAGACTTAATGATCCTTATGAGACTGAATTAGTTCACTCTCCCAAGTTATGTAATATTTTTGAAATCATTGCTCCTGAGTACTACATAGTATTCCCTGCATGAATGTACCATGATTTCTCAATCCATTCATTTGTAGTTGGACATTTGAGCTGTTTCCATATTCTTGCAATGATGAATATTGCTGCTATGAACATTGGTGTACAAATTTCTGTTTGTGTCTCAGTTATCCCTAATAGTGGAATAGCTGGGTAGCACAGAGTTTCTGTCTTCAGTTTTTTTTAGGAAATGCTAAACTGCTTTCCAGAGTGGTTGAAATATTTTACAATTGCACCAAGAGTGTATGAGAGTTCCCACCTCTGCACATCAGCTCCAATTTCTATTGTACTTTAAAAAAATTCTTTTATACTGGTTTATTTACAAAGTTTGCATACATTGTTTTTCACACCGGGTTTTTCCCATTTCCTTCACCCTTACCCCATTCATAAAACTGAAACCTTTGGATTAATGCTGTCCCCCTCTCCTGCCCAATTTCAGCCATCCACTCCCACTCTTCCCTTCTCCCCTCCCTTGGATCCTCATACTCATTCCTCAATAATGGTCTTAACAATATTTTTGTCCTATGGGACTGAATTAGTTCACTTATCAAAAAGGTCTCCAGTCCCTCCCAATTTAGGTTGTTTTTGTTAAGTGCTGTCAAACTGTAGACGATTCATAGAGACTCAAGGAACGAAAGACCTGAACACTTGGATAACTTTCATCATTTGTCTAAGTTCATTGAGTTTATAGAGGCAAAATATTTCAGAAGTGGATGCCACTCCTGCTTCAAAGCCTGCTTTAATTTGGGAGCTCCATGAGACACTGTCCACCATGGGTACCATTATTGCATTTGACACATCAGTGTCATAGTGTTTAGCATTACAGCATCCATGAGTTACATCTGAATAGCAAATTGACAGACCAGTGCTATACCACTTAGAAGACTGACCAAAACCAAATAAAACCAGGCCTGAGGGCTGTAGATTAAAATCACCCACCTTTGGCCTGGTAGCAGAACTTTCTATCCACTAGGCCAACAGAGATCTCTCTGTGACTCACAGCAATTCTACGAAGAACTAATCTAACCGTTATCCTATCCTATGCCATTCTCACAATCTGAGACATGCTTGAGCCCATTGTTAACATCTACCATATCAATCCATCCTGTTGAGGATCTTCTTTTTTTCTCTGACCTTCCACTTCTGTTAGCATGATGTCATTTCCCAAGGATTTGAACCCAGTATAGGGAGTGATTTATAAAATCATGCATGATGTGTAGCATTTCATCATGTGCATGTTTGAATTACTTATTTCATTTGTGGTTGGACATTTGGGCTGTTTTCGTGTTCTTGTGATGATCAATAACACTTCAATGAACATTGGTGTACAAGTCTTCATTTGTGCCTCAGCTCTCATTCTCTCAGGATATATTCTAAGCAGTGGAATAGTTGGATCATATGGAATTTTTATGTTCAGGTTTTTGAAGACGCGTCAAACTGCTTTCCAGGATGGCTGTGCCATTTTATAATTCTCACCAACAATGTATAAGAGTTCCTATCTCAACATATCCTTTCCAACATTTATTACTTGCTCTCCTGTTAAACTTTGCCACTGCTACTGGAATGAGATGGTATCTCATTGTGGTTTTGATTTTAATCTCTTATTGCCAGTGATTTTTATTTCTTCATGTATCTGTTGGCCATCTGAATGTCTACTTCTGTGATAATTCTTTCCATGTCTTTTGCCAATTTTGTAACTGTGTTATCTTTTTATTTTTAAATTAATTTTAATGGAAGTTTACAAAGACTTAGGCCTCCACCCATTTACTGATGCACTTTTCTCCCTGCTTACTTCTCCCCCAATTCACCCTTCTCCCTGAAAAGCAAAAGAAAAACCACTTCATTACTATGAAATCCCTGCCCTCAAGTCCACTCCACCACTCAGTCTTCATTCTGGACTCCTGTCATGACAATAATACCCAATCATACATCCCTTTTAAACAGTTCTCTCCCTCATCTGTTTCAATGAAATATACATCATTCATCCCCTCCTTTGCTGTCTTTCCTCAACCCTGATGTGAGTCCCATTTTACAACAGTGGCCCTATGCAATATTTATCCTTTTGTAACTGAGATATTTCACTCAGCATAATATCCTCCAGGGTCACCCATTTTGTATAATATTTCATTAGTTCCTTGTTTTTCAATGCTGCATAGTATCCCATTGTGTGAATATACCACAGCTTCTCTATCCATTCATTTGTTGATGGGCACATGGGTTATTTCCAACTCCTTGCTATTGTGAACAAAGCCACAATAAACATGAGTGTGCATATACCTGCTTGGGTAGTGGTTATAGTTTCTTTTGAGCAAATTCCCAGTAATGAAATTGCTGGGTCAAATGGTATTTCTATTTTCAACATTTTGAAAAAGTGCCATACAGCCTTCCATAGAGGTTGCAACATTTTACACTCCCACCAACAGTGAATAAGGGCTCCAGTTTCTCCACGACCTCACCAGCATTTGATGTTTGCTATTTTGTTAAATTTTGCTGTTCTTACTGGGGTGAGATGATTTCTCATAATTGTTCTGATTTGCATCTCTCTTAGAGCTAGGGATTTTGAACATATCTTCATGTGCTTCTTGGCCATCTGAATGTCTTCTTTGTGAAGTGTCTGTTCATGCCCTGTGCCCATTTTTCAGTTGGGTTATTTAACTTTTATCTTGTGGTGCTCAAGTATTTTATAAATTCTAGATTAAGTCCCTTGTCTGACTTGTATGTGGTTCTTGTTCTTTGCTTAATGTGATGAATCACACTGATTGTTTTTCTTATGTTGAACCATCCTTGCATACCTGTTATGAATCCCACTTGGTCATGGTAAATTATTTTTTTTTGTATTGTTGGATTCTATTGGCCAGGATTTTATTCAGGATTTTTGCATCTATGTTCATGAGAGATATTGGCCTATAGTTTTCTATTTTTTGTGGTGGTGTCTTTACCTGGCTTTGGTATCAAGGATATGTGTGCTTCATAGAACGAGTCTAGGAGAATTCCATTTTTTCTATTTTCTGAAATAGTTTGTGTAGGATTGGTGACAGTTCTCTGAATATTTGATAAAATCCACTTGTAATTCCATCTGACCCAGGGTTGGTTTTTTTTTTGGCTAGAAGTTGTTTTATTACCTTTTCATTATCTTCTGTAATGGGTCTGTTCAGGTGTTCAATTTTGGTTGGTGTTAGTATAGGTAGATTATGAATTTCTAAGTATTTGGTCCATTTCCTCTAGGTTTTCATATTTGTTTGAGTATAATTTTTTATAATATTCTACAGTTAGCCTTTTCATCTTAGTTGGTTCTGTTTTGGTGTTGCCCATTTCATCTCTTATTCCGATTATTTGTTTTTTCGGTCTTTTCCATTGTTAGTTTTGCTAGTGGTTTGTCGATTTTATTGACCTTTTTAAAGAACCAACTCATACTTTTGTTGATGATTTCAATTGTTCTTCGGTTTTCTATTTAATTTTTTTCTGCTCTAATTTTTATAATTTCAGGTTTTTTAGAGGGTGTCATGTTTTCTCGCTGTTCTTTTTCAATTTGTTGGAGATGTTGGGTTAGAGAAATGGTCCTTTTCCCCCCTGCCTTTTGAT
>NW_006400048.1:1565824-1571608 GCF_000299155.1 Elephantulus edwardii | reverse complement strand
AAGGAACTCATGCAATATTATTCAAAGTGGGTGACCCTGGAGGACATTATGCTGAGTGAAATATCTCAGTCACAAAGGGACAAATTCTGCATGGTGCCGCTGTTGTAGAATGTGTCTGACATCAGGGTGGGGGTATGACAGAAAAAACTGGATAAATTATGTATATTGTATTGAAACAGATGAGGGAAAGAACAGATTAGATGTGACATATGATTGAGTATTATGGTTAGCACAGGAATCCAGAATTAAGGTTGCATAGAGAAGTGTACTTTTTTCTTTTTTTTTTATCTCTTTGGAGGGTGAAGCGAGCTGGTGGGGAGAGGTGGGAAGGGAGAAAATTGCGGCAATGAATGGATGGAAATCCAAAACCTCTGTAAAAAAAAAATCATTAAAAAAAAGGGAAATATTCAATCATTTTTCTTTTTTTTTTACTACTTATAATGCTTTATTTTTACTTTGTACAAAATACAAAAATGCAAATCTGAAGAGTACAGACTAGTAATGACAGGCACACTGCACAACAGCAAATCTTGTCTAGCAAGACATTAGTATTTAAACTTTAGTGAATATACGCATATATAAAACAACAATGACAACAAATCACAGAAAGAGGTGAGCAGTTTAGCAATTTCTACCCCTCAAATAGTGATTAGGGTCAAGACCTTGGATGGTGGGTTGGGGGGAATGATAATTAAAAGGCATATCATGTATTTTTCCATTAAAGAAAAACCAAAAAAAACCCAAAAGCAAACAAACAATTTCTGTTACACTGATTAAATTTCTTCTGAAAAGCCACACATAAAACACAAAAATCCTGAAGTGGATATTTGCAAAGATTCAAGAGGGTTGTTAACCTATGTCACCACTCAGTAGTTTAAAGAATCTTCGAGACGTTTGAAGCCTTTATTCATGCCTCAGTACAGTGTTCCAGCCACCCTGCCCATCTTCCCTCTGAAACACATCCAGACGGCGCTTGTGTCAAAGTCTTTATTCCTAAGAATGAGGTTTGACAAAGGAAGCCGTGTTGGAAAACATTTAACCAGACGATGAACGATGTTGAAACGAGTCTTGTCTTCACAGCAAAGTAGTCTTTGCTTTCCACGGTTGCTTTCCTACCCTCTTCAGGGTTTGTTGATCTGTCCTATGAATAAGATAGCACTTGTAGGATTATGTCGGATGATAAATAGAAAAGGCTTGTCTACTATAAACCAAGGCGGTGACGACCTCGCGATGAGGATGGCAGTAGTTGCTGCTGAAGCTTTAGTTCCATCTTCACTCACTTCAATTTTTGCTTTTTGAAAGATGTGGGAGACATGAAGTTTTTCTGACCTTATTATTTTGGCAAAATTTGCCTTTGATGGATCAAACATCTCGGTAATGCCAAGCACTTTCAGTGGTTCCTTCAAATCTGTTTGCACGGAAGCTGTGAACTTGGGCAGGACCACCTGCACCCTCTTGGGCAACATCAAGCTCATCCAGCTGTCGATGGTCTTGGTGCTGATGTGGGGGATGATGGCCTACAGGGGCGTGGTGCTCTTGGTTGGCAGGGCGATCAGCATGTTGATGCTTTCCCCGAGGTAGGGCAGCTCGATGAAGTTGTACCACAAACCATTGGGGGTGCTTGTGGACCCGCAGTGGAACAAGGAGAGCTGGGCCAGCATGGGCACCAGGTAGGATTTCCCATTCGAGGCCACAAACCCACGCTTCTTGGTGTTCTCAGGTTGAAAGCGCGATTTCCACAAACCCTTGAAGTAGATGGCATTGACGAGGACCAGCCTGGTGAGTGGGTTGCTGAGGAGGTCTCGGGAGATCAGGTTGTCGATCATACCCCTGGTCTCGTTTTTCACCCACAGGTTGATGGAGTCACAGGCGGAGGCTGGATTCTCAAAGCTCATGTTGTGGACTTCACACTGGAACACATCTTTGTTCTTCGTGACAAAGGGCTCTTCCATTTTAAAGCCGTTCTTAACGAATACGCCGTTAGCCACGGTCACAACATCCTTGTTCTTCTTGGAGACGATGGCTTTGTTGATCTTCTTCAACACCTTGCTGACTCTGTTCATGCCACAGCACATCACCGTGGTGAGGTGCTTCTTGGTCTTGCCATCGGCCCCCAGCTGCAACATCCCTAGGACTGACGCGATCCCATGGGGGGAAATGATGACATTCTCATGAGGGCGAGACTTGGCAATTTTGTTGAAAACCTGAATTCTCATGTTGGAGCTGAGTTCCTCGAGGGACAGCGGGTTGAACTGGGAGCACACAGATGTGAAAGTCACCGTGGCCAAGAGGAATAGCAGGAAATGCCAATCCATGGCTCTGTTCAGCAGGGACAACCAGAATTCCCTGCGGCACCAGAGCGGGTCTCGGCGGGCGGACTCAGCGGCCTCAGGCCGTATCCCGGGACAGCTGAGCGGCTCTTGGTGGGGTGCGGGCACGGAGGGCTGCGGTGGCGGTGGCGCGTGCGGAGCCTGCGACCGGCACAGCCCTGTGCAGACCGCGCAGTCAATCATTGTTCTTTTAAATTCTATGTCAGAAAACTCCATCAGACTTTCTGGTTTCAGGAAATCCATTGATACTGTGTCACCCTTGGAAGTGACATCTTACTTTGAGCTTGTGTAGTGTGTGGGATAGCTCACTTTCTTTGAGGCATTGATATGTTCTTGATCTGAAGACAATGCTCTAGAAATCAGTTGGGCACTTGTGTTTCTCTCTGAACTTCTTACTCAAGGGAAATTTCAGTTCAGGACCTGTGAGAGCAGCCTCTTGTAGCTAAGTCTGATCAACCTGCTCCAGATTAAATGCAAGTTGATTGACTGGACATGTAGGCACAGATGTGGAGCTGAATGGGGAGCAGGGCAGGCACAGGGGGTCAGGGAGACCACAGGGGTGGGTCAGCTACTTGTGGGACCTCACTCAGACCTCAGCTATCCAGGTGTGCTCATGAATGGGGTCCCTATACATATTCCAGCTGTCTGTTTAACACCCAGAGGCTCTCACTCAGTGGTCCCTGCCCACCGGCCCTTACTCAGGTGCCCTTGTGCAGCAACCACTGCCCCAGCATGGCCTTGGGTCCAGTGACACCCGAGAAGACTCAGTCAAATTCCCACCAACCCACTCACTTCTGGCTGGTCTGCGGTGTCCACAAAAGTTCAAATTCCCACCAGCCTGTTCACTCTTGGATGCTCTCCCAGGCAGTCGACAGAGCCCAAGAAAATGTAGATAAATTCCCACCAACCTGTCTATTCCTGGTGGAGCCCATGAGAACTCAGCCAAATTCTCACCGGCGGGCTCAATCTTGGGTGCTCTCCCAGGCAATCGGTGGTGCCTAAGAAAATCCAGTCAAATTTGAACAGACACACTTGTTCTTAGTGGGGCTTAAGAGAACTCAGTCATTTTCCTGCTAAACTTTCTCCTGGTGAATGGGTTCCACAGCAGCTCAGATGTCAGCTTCTGGCTTTGGCCAGGCCAGCCCATGGTGTGGTTCTATGTTCCTGTAGCTTAGAAACTAATTGTTCCCAAAAAAGTTATAATTAAAATTCTTACTGTCCACTTTGCACCATGTTGGTCAGTCTCTGTGTTGTGTGAAGGTCTTTCTAGTGGCCCATCTCTATGCAGCTTGCTGCTCCTCTGGCTCTTCACACTCTCTCAATCGCTACCAACTTGGAATCTCCTCTGTCTTTTTCTTATGGAGGCTCTATAGAATTCTGTAAACTTTTGATTTAATACCCTTGTCTGAAATGGTATTGCCAAATGTATTTTCCAAATCAGTAGATTTTTTTTCACTCTGTTGGAAAATGTTTGGTTTTTTTTTTAATTTAAAAAAATTTTCTACTAGTTTATTTACAAAATTTGAATACATTGTTTTCAGGAACAAATTCTGTCAATTTCCCACACCCTCCCATCAACCACATGATTAATCCCCCTCCCCCTGCACATCTCAACGCTCTCCTTCTAATCTTTCCCACACCTCTTGGATCCTTATACTCATTCTACAATAATGATTTTCTATAATATTTTCCTTCTGGAACTGAGTTAGTTCACTCAGTATAACGCTCTCCAGTCCCTCTCATGTTAGGTAATAATTTACAAAATCATTGCTCCTGCATGCTGCATAGTATTCCATCATGTGAATGTATCATAATTTCTTAATCCATTTGTTTGTGGTTAGACATTTGTGCTATTTCCATATTCTTGCGATGGTGAATAATGCTACTATGAACATTGGGGCACTCACTTGTGCCTCAGTTATCATTTTCTCAGGGTATATTCCAAGTAGTGGAATAGCTCTGTCATATGGAATTTCTATGTTCTGCTTTTTGAGGAAGTGCCAAATTGCCTTCCAGAATGGTTGTACCATTTTACAATTTCACCAACAATGTATAAGAGTTTATTTCTCACTGCATCCTCTCCAACATTTATTACTTTCTGCCCTGTTAAACTTTGCCACTGTTACTGGGAGTGAGAGTAGTTTTGATTTGCATTTCTCTTATGGCCAGTGATTTGGAGCATTTCTTCATATGTCTGTTTGCCATTCAAATATCTTCCTTTGTGAAAATTCTTTCCATGTCTTTTGCCCATTTTGTAATTGGGTTATCAGTCTTTTTCTTGTGGAGGCCCAGGGATAGTCTTTAAACTTTTGCTATAAGATTCTTGTCTGAGATGGTATTACCAAATGTTTTTTACCAGTCTATAGGTTTTCTTTTCACCCTGTCAGAAAAGTGTCTTTTTACCTCGGACTAGCACTTCTAAGCTTGATCCCAGTTTGCCTCTTATGAACGTTATGTGTTTTGGCTTTAGTCTCAGGTGCGCATGGGAGTTTAATCTTGAGAAGGTCCTATTTATCAATTTCATCCTCAACAGAATGTGCATTTCTAGCTGTGTTTGGCAGTGTCTTTATGATGTAGACGTGGCCATCTAAGCTTGATCTCAGTTTATCTCTGATGAACTTTATGGTTTTGGACTTTCCCTTCATGTCTCTAATTGACCTTGAATCAATTCTTGTGTATGGTGTGAGATGTGTATCATGTTTCAGATTTCTGCAGGTAACATTCCAGTTTTGCCAGCACCATTTATTGAATAGGGTGTCATTTCCCCATTTGACAGGTTTTATTTTCTCATTGAGTATCAATTGACTATAGATAAATTTCTTTTAAAAAAGTATTTGCAGTGAAAAAGTATTTGCAGTGAAAAAGTATTTGCAGTGAATAAATTGTTGTAAATACAAAATTCAATCATTCTATTTCCAGCTTCATTTCTATCCCCAAGCCTATATTTTCCAACTGCTCTTCCTTCTTCACTTTCCTACTTTACATTACAGTCACCAATTATCATTAACACATTCTGATTGCATGTTTGGTCAACTTCAAACTGCAGAATTTGGTAAAAATTCTCAATTTCTTTCTCCTTGCAACTAGATGTAGGAGCATATACTTGAATAATACTCCTGTTAATGGATCTTCCTTGTGTGCATATGGATATTATTCTATCACTCACAACATTGTATTTCAGGGTAGAACCTGAAATTTACTTTTTTACTATGTATGCAATACCATTCTTCTTTTGCTTTACATTCACTGCATGTTGTTGTTGTTGTTATGTGCCGTCAAGTCATTTCCAACTCATAGCGACCCTATGCACAACAGCCCTAAACCCTGCTCTATCCTGCGCCAACCGCACCGCCCCTGACACACCCATCCCGATTACCCCAGTCACTGAATCAATCCATCTCATAGAGGGTCTTCCCCTCCTGTGCTGTCCCTCCACCCTCCCAAGCATGATGTC
>NW_006400048.1:1554472-1564099 GCF_000299155.1 Elephantulus edwardii | reverse complement strand
TCATTAGTGTTCAAGGCCTCAAACCTGTTCCTGAGATGATTCTGAAATTCAGGTGGTATGAAATCAAAGTCATATTTTGGCTCCTGTGGATTTGGATTAATTTTCCTCAGCTCACTGCATAGTATACCATTTAATTATCTGATTAAAAGTGGCCTTGGCTGGGTCATTGCATCTCACTAATGCTTAGATGTAGATATTCATGTGTTCCATTTCATTTTTAACAATTTCCATTTTTCATCATCCAAGCATACCTATTCAATCTATATGCTGAGCAAATTATCCAAGCAGCTGGACTCTATGAAGAGTAATGTGGCATCAGGATTGAAGGGAGACTTATCAGCAACCTGAATTATAAAGACTATGCAACAGTACTTGTTGAAATTGAGGGTGACTTAACGTGCTTGTTGTAGATCAACGAGTGCAGCCTTCAGTATGAATTGCATTTCAAGAAAACAAATATCCTTACCACTGAACAAATAGGCAGTATCATGATGGATGGAGAGGAGATTGAAACTGTGAACAGCTTTATCTGCTTGGATCCATGGTTAACACCCTTGGTACAAGCAGTCAGGAAATAAGGAGACACATTGCCTGGAAAAACCTGCCATTAAGGATCTTTGCAAATTATTGAGGAGTAGTGATGTCAGTTTTAGGATTAAGGTGTGTCTTATTCAGCCCATAATCTTTCCAATTACTACCTATGCATCCGAGACCTCGACAATGAATAAGGATGATAGGAAAATAATTGATGCCTTTGAGCTACGGTGTTAGAGAAGAGCACTGAACATCCCAAAGATGCCCAAGAGAATGAACATTTATGTTTTAGAGAAGGTGTAGCCAGAGTGCTCTTTGGAGGCAAGATTGATGAGGCTTCACCTCACATATTTTGGACATCTTTCTAGGTGGTGCTATTCCTTGGAGAGGGATGTGATGTTGAGAAGAGTCGAGGGTCTGTGAAGGAGAGAAAGACCCTCAACCAGATGGACATGGTGACAAACTGCAATAGGCTCTTGTGTGTCAGGAAGATTGAGGATAGCATAGGACAGGACTTCTCTCAGATCTTTTGTTCATAGGGTCGCTAACAGCAACATAGATTAAAAAAATGAAAATTAAACGGGAGGCATAGTACTACTTAAACTCAAAACCTACTACACAGCAGTGGTAACTAAAACAGCAAGGTACTGCTGTAATGACAGGTACATTGACTAATGTAACAGACTGAGAACTCAGAAATAATTTTTCAGAAGTGCTTTGCATTTTCAGGGATCTCTTTCCTCTTCAAGTAAACTTGACAATTTCCCTTTCAATCTCCTTGAAAAATTAATTTGGTATCTGTATTGGGATTGTGTTGAACATGTAGATTGCTTTTAGTAGATTGTCATTTTAACAATACTGAGTCTTCCTATCCATGAACAGGAAACATTTCCCCATTTCTTTAGGTCTTTTCTGTGTCTTGCAGAAATGTTCTGTACTTTTATTTACAGAGATTTTTAAAAAAAAATATATATCTGTTAGGTTCACTTCTAATCGTCTCTATTTGTTGTTGGCTATTGTAAATGGTATTGCTTTATTGGTTTCCTTCCCTGAGTTCTCTTTGTTACTGTAGAGGGAACACATTAATTTGTTGATATCCTGCCACTCTACTAAATTGGTCTACTAGCTCTAACAGGTTTTTTGTTGTTGTTGAGTTCTTAGGATTTTCTGTGTACACTATCATATCATCTACAGTAAAAGTTTATCATCTCTTTGCTGTTCTTGATGACTTCCTTATCTTTCATAGTGGTTTTCAGTCTGAAGACTATTTTATCAGAGATTAGTATTGCCACTCCTGCTTTTTTTTAGTCACTTTTTTAAATTTTAAATTTATTTTAATGAAAATTTACAGAGACTTTGGATTTCCATTAATACATTGTTACACTTTTTTCCTTGTCCACCCCTCCCCCCAATTCACTTTTCTCTTTGAAAAGTAGAAGAAAAAATGCTTTCATTGTTATTCAATCCCTCCCCTCAAGCCCATTCCACTATGCTACCTTCATTCTGGACTCCTCTCATAACAATAATATCTAATCATATATCCCTTTATACAGTTATCTCATTCATCTGTTTCAATGCACTATACATTATTTATCCCCTCTTTCTCAGTCTCTCCACAACCCCTATGTCAATTGTCTTTTATAACAGTGGCATTAAGCCCTATTTGTACTTTTGTGACTGAGATATTTCACTCAGCAAAATGTCCTCCAGGATCACCCACTTTGTATAATATTTCATAAGTTCCTTGTTTTTCAATGCATTGTAGTATTCCATTGTGTGAATATACCAGAACTCTTTATCCATTAGTTTGTTGATAGTCACTTAGGTTGTTTCCAACTCTTTGCTATTGTGAACAAAGCCACAATAAACATGGGTGTGCATGTATCTGTTTGGGTGGCAGTTACGGTTTCTTAGGATATATTCCCAGTAATGGAATTACTGGGTCAAATGGTATTTCTATTTGCAAATTTTTGAGAAAGTGCCATACCGCCTTCCACAATGGTTGCACCATTTTACACTTCCACCAACAGTGAATAAGGGTTCCAGTTTCTCCACAACCTCAATAGCATTTGTTGCTTGCTGTTCTGTTAAATTTTGCTATTCTTACTGAAGTAAAATGATATCTCACAGTTGTTTTGAACTCCTGCTTATTTTTTTTAAATTTCTGCTTTTTGAGGTTGCCATATGTTTGGTATATTTTTTTTCCAGCCTTTGATTTTGAGTCTATATTTGTCTTCGTTTTTAGAAATGTCTCTTGTAGGCAACGTATTCTTGAGCTTTATGTTTTATCCATTGTTACTTTTTGTCTCTTGATTAGCACATTTACTTCATTCACATTTACTGTGATTATTATCAGGTCAGATTTTTCCATTTCCAATTTGTTGTGTTTCTTTTTAAAAAAATTTAATTTTATTAATTTTAGAGATTTTGGATTTCCATTAATTAACTGTTGCACTTTTCTCCCTGACCACCTCTCCCCTCCAGTTCTCTTTTCTCTTTAAAAAGAAAAAAGAAATATTGCTTCACTCATTGGTATACAATCCCCTATTTACCCCTTCACCCCCACCCCCACCCTGAGTACACTCCACTATGCAACCTTCATTCTGGACTCTTGTGATAACCATAATACCCTATCATATATAGCTTTTAATCTGTTCTCTCCCTCATCCGTTTCAATACAGTATACATAATTTATCTAGTTTTCCTCAGTTTTACCCCAACCCTGATTTCAGTCCCCTTCTACAACAGTGGCACTATGCAGTATTTGTCCTTTTGTGACAGATATTTTACTCAGCATAATATCCTCAAGGGTCAGCCATTTTGAACAATATTGCATGAGTTCCTTGTTTTTCAATGCAGTGTAGTATTCCATTGTGTGACTATACCACAGTTTCTCTATCCATTTGTTTGTTGATGGGCAGTTAGGTTGTTTCCAACTCCTTGCTATTGTGAACAAAGCCACAATAAACATGGATGTGCAAATATCTGCTAGGATGGCCATTATGGTCTCTTTGGGGTACGTTCCCAGTAGTAGAATTGCTGGATAAAATGGTCATCTATTTGCAACTTTTTGAGAAAGCATCACATAGTTTTCCACAATAGTTGCACCATTTTACACTCCCACCAACAGTAGATAAAAGTTCCAGTTTCTCCACAACCTTGCCAGCATTTGTTGCTTACTGTTTTGTTAAATTTTGCTATTCTGACTGGGGTGAGATGGTATCTCATAGTTGTTTTGATTTGCATCTCTCATAGAGCTAGGGATTTTGAATATTTCTTCATGTGCTTGTTGGCAATCTGAATGTTTTCTTTGGTGAAGTGTCTGTTCATATCCTGTGGCCATTTTTCAATTGGATTATTTACCTTCATCTTATTGTGGTGCTCAAATATTTTATAAATTCTAGATATAAGTTCCTTATCTGACATGTCATTACCAAATACTTTTCCCCAGTCTGTCGCTTCCCTTTTTACCCTGTTGGAGAAGTTTTTGGATGTGCATAGTGATTTGCATAGTGCATAGTGCATAGTGAAGGTCTCATCCATCTATTTTATCTCCTGCTGGTTGTAGATTTTTCAGGACACTTGGAAGACTCTGTATGTTGTGGATTAGTACTACTAGAGTTCTTCTAAGCTTTTCTTTAATGATGTTTATAGTCCTTGGTGTTTTAGTCCTAGGTCCATGATCCACCTTTTTGTTGATTTTTGTATATGGTGTGAGGTGCAGATCTTGCTTGGGTCTTCTGCAGATAACTTTCCAATTTTGCCAACACCATTTGTTAAAAAGGCTGTCATTTCCCCACTTAACTGATTTCATCTCCTTGTCAAAAATCAGTTGACCATAGGTAGCTCTGCTGATTTCTGGATTCTCAGTTCTATTCCATTGATCTATGTGTCTCTCATTGTACCAGTACCATGCTGTCTTAACAACCACGACAGTGTAGTAGGATTTGAAATCAGGGAGTGAGATGCCTTTTTTCTATTTTTCCTATTTTTAATGAGTGGTTTGCTTATTTGAGGCTTCTTTCCATTCCAAATGAAACTGGAAATTGTCTTTTCCATCTCGTTGAAGAATGGGATTGGTATTTGTATGTATTGGGATTGCATTGAACGTGTAAATTGCCATTTTCACAATATTGAGTCTTCCTATCCAGGATCAAGGAATATTCTTCCACTTCTTCAGATCTCTTTTTGTTTCTTGTAGTAATGTTTTGTAGTTTTCTTTGAATGGATCCTTTGTGCTTCTGGTTAGATTTACTCCCAAGTATTTAATCTTGTGGTTAGCTATTGTGAAGGGTATTGCTTTTCTTAGCTCTGGCTCTGTATTCTCTTTGTCACTGTAGAGAAATCCAACTGATTTTTGTATGTTGATCTTGTATCCTGCTTCTTTGCTGAATTGGTCAAATACGTCCAATAGTTTTCTTCCTGAGCCTTTAGTGTTTTGTAAGTATACTATCATATCATCTGCATAGAGAGATAATTTTACTTCCTCTTTGCCAATTTGGATTCCTCTTATTTCCTTCTCTTGTCTTATTGCTATCGCTAAGTCTTCCAATACAATATTGAATAGGATAGGTGATAGTGGGCATCCTTGCCTAGTTCCTGTTCTTAAAGGGAATGCCTTTAGCCTCTCTCCATTGAGAACAATATTTGCTCTCGGGTTTGTTTAAATACTTTTTACTATGTTGAAGAAATTCCCCTCTAATCCTATTTTGCTGAGTGTTTTAATCAGGAAAGGGTGCTGGATTTTGTCAGAGGCC
The DNA here is from genome assembly GCF_000299155.1 of Elephantulus edwardii. Taxonomy (NCBI): domain Eukaryota; kingdom Metazoa; phylum Chordata; class Mammalia; order Macroscelidea; family Macroscelididae; genus Elephantulus; species Elephantulus edwardii. The sequence goes on along the minus strand of NW_006400048.1, from coordinate 1,558,808 downwards.
TTTTCTGCATCAATTGATAGGATCATGTGGTTCTTGTTCTTTGCTTTGTTAATGTGATGAAATACATTGATTGTTTTTCTTATGTTGAACCATCCTTGCATATCTGTTATTAATCCCACTTTGTTATGGTGAATTTTTTTTTTATGTTTTGTTGGGTTCTATTGGCCAGGATTTTTGCATCTATGCTCATGAGAGATATTAGCCTATAGTTTTCTATTTTGGTGGTGTTTTCTGGCTTTGTATCAAGGATATGTTTGCTTCATAGAATGAGTCTGGGAGATTTCCATCTTTTTTCAATTTTCTGAAAGTTTATGTAGGATTGGTGACAGCTTTTCTGTGAATGTTCGATAAAATTCACCTGTAAAGCCATCTGGTTCGTGACTTTTTTTTTGCCTGGAAGTTGTTTTATTTTCTTTTCAATTTCTTCTTTTGTAATGGGTTTGTTCCGGTCTTCAATTTCAGTTTGTGTCAGTTTAGGTAAGTTGTGCATTTCTAAGTATTTGACCATTTCCTCTAGGTTTTCATATTTGTTTGAGTATAATGTTTCATAATATTCCAATATTAGCCTTTTTATTTTAGTTGGTTCTGTTGTCATGTTGCCCATTTTATCTCTTTTTTTGATTATTTGTGTCTTTTTCTTCTTTTCTTTTGTTAGTTTTGCTAGTGGTTTGTCAATTTTATTGACCTTTTCAAAGAACCAACTCCTAGTTTTGTTTATAGTTTCAATTGTTTTTCAGTTTTCTATTTAATTTATTTCTGCTCTAATTCTTATAATTTCAGTTTTTTTAATGGGTGTCGGGTTTTCTTGCTGTTCTTTTTTCATTTGCTGGAGAGGTTGGTTTAGAGAGTCAATGGTCAGTTTTTCCTGCCTTTTGATGTGTTTGCTTATTGCTATAATTTGACCTCTGATTATGCTTTGGCTGTTTCCCAGAGGTTTTGGTAAGTGGTGTTTTCATTGTCATTTATTTCAAGAAACTTTTAAATTTCATTTTTTATTTCTTGTAGTACCCATTCATGTTCAAGCAGGGTGTTGTTCAACTTCCAGATGTATGGTTTTTTCTCCTTGATCCTCTTATTATTGATTTCTAATTTTGCAGCATTATGGTCTGAGAAAATGCTTTGTATTATTTCAATGTTTTTTTTAATTTATTGATGCTTGCCTTGTGACCTAAAATGTGTTCTATTCTGGAGAATGTTCCACGCACATTAGAGAAGAAGTTATACTGAGTTTTTGGGGGGTGCATTAGCCTATAAATATCTATGATGTCAAGTTTGTTTATTGTGTAGTTTAATTCTTGAGCATCTTTGTTGTTTTTTTTTCTGGTAGTTCTGTCTTTAGAAAGGAGTATTGAAGTCTCCAACTACTATGATAATATTGTCCATTTCCTTTTTCAGTTTTGTTAATCTTTGTTTAATATATTTTGCAGGTCTTTCATTTGGGGCATAGATACTTATTATTGTTCTGTCCTCCTGTTCTAGTGACCCTTTAATCATTATGTAGTGACCTTCCTTGTCCTTTGTGATGGTTTTTGCTTTGAAATTTATTTTATTGGAGATTAATATCACTATGCTTGCTTTTTTCTGGTTGCCATTTGCTTAGTATATTTTTCCCCATCCTTTTTTTTTTTTAGTCTTTCTTTATCTTCGTTTTTCAAGAGTGTCTCTTGTACACAACATATTGATGGATTTTGGTTTTTTATCAAATCTGCTACTCTTCTTCTCTTCAGTGGTGCATTTAAACCATTCATATTCAGTGTGATTATTGAAAGGCAGGGTTTTATTGCTATCATTTTGTTAAATTCTTTTTGGTGTTGTTGCTAGTTACTTTGGTCCATGCTGCTCTCTGAGGTACCTCTGCAAGAAGGACATCTCTCAGTGTTTCCTGCAATGCTGGTCTTATTTTTACAAACTCTCTTAGGTTCTGTTTTTCTGGGAATATCTTGATCTCACTTTCATATTTGATAATTTTGCTGGGTACAATATTCTTGGTTGACAGTTGTGTTCTTTAAGTATTCGATATATGTCTTTCCACTCTCTTCTTGCACGCATGGTTTCTGCTGAGAAATTGGCACTTCATCTTATCTGTTCTCCTTTGTAGGTTACTCTTTGTTCTCCCTTGCTGCTTTCAGGATTCTCTCCTTATCTTTGGTTCTGGCAAATTTAACTATGATGTGCCTTGGTCTTTTTCTTTTGGGGTCTATTCCATATTGTGTTCGCTCAGCTTCTTGAATATATATTCTCTTATTCTTCGTTATGCCTGGGAAGTTTTCTTCTATTAATTCTTTCACAACTTTTTCTGTGTCTTTCCTTGCTTTTTCCTGCTCTGGGATTCCAATGATGCACATGTTATTTCTCATGATGGTGTCCCACATTATTCTTAGATTTTCTTCTTTTTCCTTCCTTTTTGATTCTGCTTTTTGCTCTAGCACATCAGTGGTGACAATTCTTATATTTCACTGTTTCTGTATTCCATCTCTTCAGTTCTGCTTATGTGTCCCTCCATCATGTTGACAGCCTCTGAAATATTGGACCTCATATTTTGGATCATAGTTTTTTTTTGTTTTTACAGTGTTGCTAGTGCCTCATTTGTTTTATCTGCATTGTCCTGGATTGTTTTTGGTTTTGGGTTTTTTACCTCCTCCTGGTTTTTGCTTATAGTATCCTGTAGTTCTTTGATTTTGTCTTTCATCCATTGAACATATTCAATCACTGTTCTTTTAAATTCTGCATCAGAAAGTTCCATCAGGCTTTCTGGCTTCAGGAAATCCATTGATACTGTGTCACCCTTTGGTGGTAACATCTTGTTTTGAGCTTGTGTAGTGTGTAGGATAGCTTGCTTTCTTCGGGACATTGATATATTGTTGATCTGAAGCCAATTTCCCTGAAATTGTTTGAAATTGTAAAGGTCAGTCCAGAGCCTGTGAGAGTAGTCTCTTGTAGGTAAGCCAGATCCAGACGCTCTGGATTAAAGGCAAGTTGATTGACTGCACGTATAGATACAGGTGTGGAGCCAAAAGGGGTGGAGCGGGAAGGGGGGTGAGGCAAACACTGGGGTGGGTCAACCACTTGAAGGACCTCACTCAGACCTTAACTGTCCACATGTGCTCACGATTGAGGTCTCTGATCAAATTCCAGCTATCCGTCTGCCACCCAGCAGTTCTCACTCAAGTGGCCCCTACCCAGAGGCACTACCCAGTGCCCTCACTCAGTGGCCCTTGCCCTAGCAGGGTCCTGGGTCCAGGGGCACCAGAGAAGCCTCACTCAAATTTCTGTAAAGCAGTGCAGCTTTAAGATCCTGTAGTTCCTAAACTAATTGTATTAACAAAAGTTGTGTTTAGAATTCCTATTGTCCACATCACAAAACAGACCCACTGGGTCTTAGTGGGACTTAAGAGGATTCAGCCAATTTCCCCACTAAGCTTTCTCCTTTCAAATGGGTCTCTCAGAAGCTGGGCTAGTAGTTTCCAGCTTTTGCAAATCAGACGTTCAGACCGGAATGCAACTGATGTTCTGTGTTCATATAGTTTCGAGTCTAATTAATCCACCAAAAGTTCTGATTAAAACTCCTACTGTCCACGTCACACAACAGATATTGGTGGGGCTTAAGATAATTCAATCAATTTCCCCACTAGCCTTTTTCCTTTCAGGTGAGTCCCAACGCAGCTCAGGTAGCAGTTTCCAGCTTTTGCCAGGTCCGTAGCGGGGCACAGCTTTATGTTGTTATAGCTTCTAAACTAATTGTATCAACAAAAGTTCTGATTAAAACTCCTCCTGTTCACGTCACGCTGTGATGGTCAGTCTCTGTGGAGCGTGAAGGACTCTCTAGTGTCCTGTCTCTATGCAGCTTGCTATTCCTCTGGCTCTTCACACTGTACTCTCCTCTGCCACCATCTTTCTTTTCTTTTCTGTTGTTTCTGGTTATGATAGTCCATCCACTTTTCTTTAGTGTCTCCGTGTGAAGGACTTCACTTAAAATTTCTGGTAATTTTGGTCTTGTTTTCACAAATTCCTTAAGTTTCTTATTTTCTGCATAGGATCCAATTTCTCTATCATATCTGATGGAGAACTTTGCTGGATTTGATGAACCCTTGGCTGGAAATTGTTTTCTTTCAACTTTCTGTATTTGCCATCCATTGTCTTCTAGTTCCCAAGGTTCCTGCTGAGAAATCAGAACTTAATCTAATTGTTTCCCCTTTGTAGGTGCCTCTTTTTTTTTCTTATACTGCTTTTAAAATGAATAAGATACATTTTTAAGAGACATAAACGCAGGTTATATACCTGGATTTTATCTGATGGTATGCATAGGAATCAGATTGATTACATATGTGGAAAGAAC
>NW_006400048.1:1545645-1552673 GCF_000299155.1 Elephantulus edwardii | reverse complement strand
GTGTCTGATACAGGCCATGGTCTTTACTATCACTTGTTATGCATCAGAGAGTTGGACAATGACTAAGGAGGATAGAAGGAGAATTGATGCCTTTAAGCTGTGGTGCTGGAGAAGAGCATTGAGGGTACCATGGACTGCTAAGAAAATAGATTCATCTTGGAAAGGGTTAAACTGGGCTGCTCCCTGGAGGAAAGGAGTATGAGGCTCCGTCTAACATACTTTGGACATGTTGTAAGGAGGGACCGGTCCTTGGAGAGGGACATCATGCTTGTTTAGGTGGAGGGAAGGCGCCGAGGTGAAGGCCCTCTATGAGGTGGATTGATTCAGTCGCTGGGGTAATCGGGATGGGTGTATAGGAGACGGTGCAATTGGCACGGGACAGAGCAGAGTTTAGGGCTGTTGTACATTGGATCGCTATGAGTCACAAGCAACTCGACAGCACATAACAACAAGAACAACAATGGTTTCCATTGTTTCTTCCATCGTTTACATCTTCTATACCTGTTCAAGCAACTCCACATTACCATATTTCTTATGGTTCTATGTGGGGTAATTATTGGGTTTGCTTTTTCAGAAGATGGTTTATTTTGTTCTCCATGATGACTTAGGCAGTTTATGTGAGTTTTTTCTTAGTAGACATTATTTCATTGTTATTATATAGTGGCCCATAGTACGGCGGTGTTTTGTGACAGGTCTGTATATTTGTTCTCCCTTCTTGTCCAGAGGACTGCAGGACCAAAGCCCAATAGTGGTGTTTCCCCCAAAGTACCTGAATGGCAAACCAGGAAGCCTATTGTTGCATTCCAGAAATAACATTTCTGCCTGGCTTGAGCTATCCCAGTACCTTCTGCTTGAACTTAAGGGGTCCTGCATGGTGTAGTTAGATATCGGTATTTTCCCCCAAAGTATTTCTGTTATTGGTTCTCTTGGTGCAGGACAGTGGAGTTGACAGCTGGGCAATGAAAATGGCAGTCCCTCAGCTTGGCAGGCAGTGGTTCTGTCGCTGGCCAGGGTGTGAGTGCTCCTGGGCTGGGTCACAGTCTTTAGCAGATGCTGAGGATGTAGTGTCTGAAAGATGCTCCTGAGTCAACCATGCCACACAGGCCTTGGCATCATGCAGCAGTGTGATGGTAAGGTCCCCAGTGAAATGCATCTCATGAGAAAAGCTGAATCTCACGAGAAGAGGTGTGTCTCTTGAGAAGTCTTCTTCAATATTGATTGCTTGCTGCCTTGCTAAACTTTATCACTGCTACTAGGGTGAAATGACATCTTATTGGGGTTTTGATTTTAATCTCTCTTATTACCAGTGATTTTGAGCATTTAACTTCATATGTCTGTTGGCCATCTGAACATCTTCCTCTCTTTAAAGTCTCTTCATGGTTTTTGCCCATTTTGTAATTGGGTTATCAGACTTTTTCTTCTGGAGGCCCAGTAGTATTCTGTAACCTTTTGTTATGAGACCACTATTTGAGAAGGTATTACCAAATGTTTTTCTCAGTCAGTAGGTTTTCTTTTCACTCTATTGGAAATAGTTTTGATTCATACAGGGATTTAATCTTTAGGAAATCTCATTTGTCAATTTTACCCTCTACAGTTTGTTCATTTCTGACTTTATCTTTCAGTCTACTTATACCATAGACTAGGCTTTCTAAGCTTGGTCCCAGTTAGTCTCTAATGAACTTTATGGTTTTGGGCTTTACTCCTAAGTCTTTGATGCAACTTGAGTTGATTTTTGTACATGGTGTGAGATGTGGATCCTGTTTCAGCTTTCTGCTGGTAGCAGTCCAGTTTTGCTAACACAATTTGTGGAAGTGCTTACCATTTCCCCATTTGATAAGTTTTATTTACTTGTAGAGTATCAGTTGGCCAATGATAGATGGATCCATTTCTGGGTTCTCAATTCTGTTACATTGGTCTATGTGGCTGTCATTGTACAAGTACCATACTATTTTGGTTACTCCCACTGTATAATAAGTTTTGAGGTCAGTGAGTGCTATGTCTCTTACTTCATTTTTGTTTTTCAGGAGGGCTTTGGATATTTGGGGTATCTTTCCTCTCCATGTAAACTTGACAATTTCCATTTTGATCTCCTTGAAAAATGAATTTGGCATCTATATTAGGATGGCATTGAAATATAAACTGTTTTTGGTAGGATTTTCATTTTCACTATATATTTCTATTCATGAACAGAAAATATTTTCCCACTTATTTACGTATTTTATTGTGCCTCACAGAAATGTTCTGTAGTTTTCTTTGTACAGGTCTTTTGTGTCTCTAGTTAGATTGACTCCCAAGTATCTGTCTGTGGTTGGCTACTGTAAATGGTATTGCTTTCATGTTTTCTTCTCTGAGTTCTCTTTGTTACTGTGGACGAATCCCACCAACATTTGAATATTCATTTTGTATCCTTCCATCCTAACTATCTCTAACAGGATTTTTTTGTTTGTTTATTTGTTGAGTCCTTGGTGTTTTCTGTATACACTATCATATCATTGGCATTTAGCGACAGTTTAACCATATTTTTTGCCTGTCTTGATGTCTTTATTTCCCTCTCTTGTTGTATTGTCCTAGCAAATACTTCCAATAAAATATTGAATAGGAGTGGTAACAGTGGGCATGCTTGTCCAGCCCCTGTTCACAAGGAAAATGCTTTTAGTCTTTCTCCATTGAGAATTATATTGGCTCTATGTTTTGCATATATATTTTCACTATGTTAAGGATTTTCCTTTCCTTCCTATTTTTCGGAGTGTCTTAATTAAGAAGGGGTGTTCAATTTATCATATGCCTTTTCTACATCAATTGCTAAGATCATATGGTTCTTGTTATTTGTTTCTTGTTATGTGGTGAATTACATTGATTTTTTTCCATTTTTTTTGTATGTTGTTATTTGATGTTAATTGCCATCAAATTGAGCATGACTCATAGTGACACTAGGAACAAAAGGCCTGAAGCCTTTCTATAATTGCCATTGTTTCTCCAAATTAATAAAGTTTTCAGAGGCATGTAGTTTAAGAAGTGAAAGTCACTTATGCTTCCAAACCTGTCTTAAACTGGGAGCTGCACCAAACACTGACCACCATCGGCAGCCATTATTTGACCCCCAATGGCACAAGGTTCAGCATCACAGCAAACCCAGATTACCTCAGTAGAGCAAAGTAACAGAGGAGTGATGTAAAACTTAGAAGGATGTTCCTTCAAAATAAAATAACACTAGATCTTTGGGCCCAACTGACTTTCAATACAAAGGAGGGAAAGAGGGAGGGAGAGAGAGAGAGAAACAAACAAAAGGCCTGAAGCCTTTCTATAACTTTCTATAACTATTGTCGCTTCTCCAAGTTCATAGAGTTTCCAGAGGCATGTGGTTTAGGAAGTGGATGCCACTTCTGCTTCCAAACTTGAATCAGTTCTGTGAGCTCCACCAAACATTGCCCACAATGGGTAGCCATTATGGCACAATTATGGCACAGTTGTTCCATTATGGCATTTGAGACCCAAATGGCGCAAGATTCAGTATCACAGCAAACCCAGATTACCTCATCATACCAAATTGTCCAGAGTGTTGTACTACTTAGAAGAATGTTCCTCCAAAATATAGTAACAAGGAGTTAAAATAAAATCCCTCTGGCCCAATTTTTAAATATAAGGGCCCTCTAGGAGCTCTTGTTGACTTTAAACAAAAGGCTTAAATAAAAACAACCAAACAAACCACACATATCTTCAACCGAAACAAGAGTACCATCTTACAGACTCTAGCTGCTTCATAAAACTCCAAAATGGATACAAAGGCTTTGACATTATATATTGTTTTTAAGTGCCATCTAGTACTAAACATATAAACAAAAGAACTATTGTCCTTCTCTAAGTTCATAGAGCTTCCACAGGCATGTTTAGGAAGTGGATGCCACTCCTGCTTCTAAACCTGTCTTAATCAGTGTTCTCTACCAAACATTGTCAACGACGTGTAACTGTTATGGCATTATGGCACATAATTCGGTTTCATAGAATCCAAAGTTACCTCAATACAGAAAAAGGACATAACAGTGCTGTACCACTTAGGAGAATGTTCATTTCAAAGACAAATAAAAACAAGCCAACCAATTGCTCCAGAGCCAACCTCCAGCTGGCACAAAGGCAGAAAGCCAAAGACTCACCCCTCTAAAGCATGAATTTCCCTTTTTTATATAAATAAAATTTTATTTTCATTGTGATTTTGATGAACATTTAAAGCGAAGTTAGATTTTCAGTCATTCATTTTTGCACATTTAACTTCCATTTAACTTTTTCTTTTTATAATATTCAATCATTATTGCACAGTTACCCCTACCTCCCCTTTGCAGTGGCATACTTCTTATTCTGTGCTGTTGTCATATGTATCATGCCTAATCGTATACTACTTTTAGATAGTTCTTTCCTTCATCTGTTCTAATGCAATCAACATTATCTATTCACTCTTATCCTATTTTCCTCCCAACCTCAATCTCAGACCTGCTTTATAACTGTGGCGTTATGCAGTGTTTGTTCTTTGTTGACTGAGATACTTCACTCAGCTTGATATGCCCCAGGATCCCCCCCCCCATGTTATATAGTGTTTTTTGAGTTCATTGTTTTTCAGTGCTGTATAGTATTCTATTCTACTAGTGTACCACAGGTTTTCTATCCATTCATTTATTGATGAACATTTGAGTTGCTTTCATCTGTGCTATTGTAAATAATGCAGCAATAAACATGAGTATGCGTATATCTGTTTGGATGGTGTTTCTCATTTCTTTAGGGTATATTTCCAGTAGTGACATTGCTTGGTCAAATGGTATTTCTATTTCCAGCTTTTTGAGAAAGTGCCAAACTGCTTTCCATAGTGGTTGCTCCCACCAGCAGTGAATAAGGATAACCTTGCCAGAATTTATTGTTTGTTGCTCTGTTGAACTTTGTTTTGAATTGTTTCTCTCTGATAGATAGGGATTTGGAACATTTCTTCATATTTTTGTTTGCCATATGAATATATTCTTTTGTGTAGTATCTATTCATATCCTTTACTTATTTTGCTATTGGGTTGTTTATTTTTTTCTCACTGAGATGATGTACTATTTTGTAAATTTTAGATATGAGTCCTTTATCAGATATGTAATTACCAAAATTTTCCCCCAGTCTGTGGCTTTTCTTTTTACCCTGCTGGAGAAGTTTTGTTGTTTTTTGTTTTTGTTTTTATTGTTTTTTTTTTTATGTGCTTGAGTATTTAATTCTTAGACGGTCCCATTCATATATTTTGTTCTATCCTGGTTATAGGCTGATTGTTTTTCTTCTGTTGAACCATCCTTGCATACCTTTTATAAATCCCACTTGGTCATGATAAATTATTTTTTTATGTGCTTTTGGACTCTATTGCCTAGGGTTTTGTTAAGGATTTTTACATCAATATTCATGAGAGAGATTGCTTTGTAGTTTACTTTTTTGGTAATATCTTTGCCTGGTTTTGGTATTAGAGTTAAGTTTGCTTCATAGAACATCTCTGGAATTGTTCTTCCTTTTCTGTTTTTTTTAAAAATAATTTAAGTATTATTGGTGATAAATCTTCTCTAAATGTTTGTTAGAATTCAGCTGTGAAGCTATCTGGTCCAGGACTATTTTTATGTGAAAGTTTTTTTATGACCTGCTCAATTCCTTCTTTTGTGATGGGTCTGTTCAAGTGTTCTATATCTGTTGTGTCAGTCTGGGAAGGCCATAGGTTTAAAAAAATATTGTTAATTTCATCTAGATTTTTCAAATCTGTCAGAGTGTAGTTTTTCATAATAGTCTGATATTATGTATATTTTCCTCTGGTTCTGTTGTGATGCCACCTCTATCATTCCTTAATTGAGATATTTGTGTCTTCTCCTTTTTTTCTTTTCTTACATTTTCCAATGGTTTGTCAATTTTACTGATCCTTCAAAAACCAGCTCCTGGTGTGTTTTTTTTAAATGGTTTTGTTTTGCTTTTTCCTATCTCAGTGATTTCAGTTCTTGTTCTTAAAACTTCCTTTCTTCTAGAGGATTTGAGGTTAAATTGTTATTCTTTTTCTATGTGACAGAGGTGTTGAGTTAGATCACTAATTTTGCTTCTTTCTTTGTTTTAGTATGTGTTTTTACATATTGCTATGAACTGTCCCCTGAGGAATATATTAGCTGCACCCCAGAGGTCTGGTATGTTGTAGTTTCTTTATCATTTGTTTTGAGGAACTTTTAAATTTAATTTTTTGTTTCCTCTGTAACCCAATTGTGTTCTAGCAAGTTGTTATTTAGTTTCCATATTGGTAGCTTTATAAGCTTTATCTTCTTGTGGTTATTTAATTTCTAGTTTTATGGCATTGTGGTCTGAGATGATACTTTGTATTATGTACACTTTTTAAAATTTGTTGAGGCTTGCTTTGTACCCTAATATGTGATCAGTTCTGGAGAATGTAACATGTACACTTGGGAAGAAAGTAAATTTAGTTTTAAATGGGTGAAGTAATTGGAATATATATACAAGGTCACGTTGGCTAAATGAATAATTTAGATCTTCTGACCGGTCTTTTTTTTTGCCTTTTTAAAATTATTATTATTAATTTTAATAGACATTTACAGAGGTTTTGGATTTCCACTCATGCATTTCTGCACTTTTCTCCCTGCCCACCCCTCCCCACAAGCTCACTTCCCCCTCCGAAGAAAAAAGAAGAAAAAAACATTCCTTCATTAGTATACAATTCCCACGTCCCTACCCCCCCCATCACCCCCCACCCCAAGTACACTTCTCTATGCAACCTTAATTCTGGATTCCTGTGCTAACCAATCATATATCTCTTCTAATCGGTTCTTTCCCTCATTTGTTTCAATACAATAAAAATAATTTATCCAGTTTTTTCTGTCATACCCCCCCCCAATGTCAGACCCATTCTACAACAGTGGTACCATGCAGTATTTTTCTCTTTGTGACTGAGATATTTCACTCAGCATAATGTCCTCCAGGGTCACCCACTTTGAATAATATTGCATGAGTTCCTTGTTTTTCAATGC
>NW_006400048.1:1529143-1530252 GCF_000299155.1 Elephantulus edwardii | reverse complement strand
GCACTCCTTAAGAATAGAAGAACGGTAGGAGGTATCTCACTCCCTGATTTCAAATCCTACTACACTGCCGTATTGGTAAAGACAGCATGGTACTGGTACAATGACAGACACATAGATCAATGGAATCGAATTGAGAATCCAGAGATCAACCCATATATCTATGGTCAATTGATTTTTGACAAGGAAATTAAATCAGTGAAGTGGGGAAACGACAGGCTTTTTAACAAATGGTGTTGGCAAAATTGGAAAAATATCTGCAAATGTCTTCTTAATCTAATGTGTCTTTAATCACTATATTGTGTCTTTCCTTATATTTTATGTTGGTTTTAATTCTGAAATATATTTTAACAGAGATTAGTATTGTCATTCCTGCTATTTTGTGAGTGCCATTTGCTTGCTATATTTTTTTAATCCTTTAATTTTGAGTCTTTTTCTTAATGTCTTAGATGTCACTCTTGTAGACAACATATTGATGGGCTTTTAAAAAAATGCATTCTGATACTTTTTTCTCTTTATTGGTACGTTAAGTCCATTCATATTAAGTGTGATTAATGACAGGCCAGGTTTTATCATTACCATGTTGCTGTTTTTGTTGTTGTTGCTGTTTCTAATTACTATTCAGTTTATTTTGGCATCTTTGTGTGAAGGAATTTCCTTGAAAGTTTTTATAGATTTTGTCTTGTTTTTACAAACGCCTTGAGTTCCTTCTTTTCTGCAAAGGATATAATATCTCCTTCATATTTCATGGAGAGCTTTACTCAGTACAGGATCCTCCGCTGGCAACTGTTTTGTCTCTCAACTTTCTGTATATGCCATCCTATTTTCTTCTTGCTTGCATGGTTTCTTCTGAGAAATTACAATTTAATATAATTGCTGTTCCTTTGTGGGTGACTCTTTGCTTTCCTTGCGTTATTTTTAGTATTCCATGCTTTTATTTTTGATAACTTAACTATGATATATCTTGATGTTTTCTTTTTAAAGAATATTTTTTTTTAATTATTATTAACTTTAATGAAAATAAGGCCCCAGGAGTTGATGGTATACCAATTGACATATTTCAGCTAACAGATGCTGCCCTGGACGTGCTCACCAAGTTGTGCCAAGAAATC
>NW_006400048.1:1525373-1528253 GCF_000299155.1 Elephantulus edwardii | reverse complement strand
GGGAAAGTCTGCTGTTAGGGACCTCTCCAAAGTACTGAAGAGCAATGGTGTCTCTCTGGAGACTAAGGTGCATCTGATACAGGCCATGCTCTTTGCAATCACTTCTTATGCATCAGAGAGTTGGACAATTATTAGGGAAGACAGAAGGAGAATTGATGATGCCTTTGAGCTGTGGTAATGGTGAAAAGTATTGAGGGTACCGTGGACTGCTAGGAAAACAGAGTCATCCTGGAAAGGGTTAAACTAGCTGCTTCTTGGAGGCAAGAATTCTAAGGCTTTGTCTGACAGACTTTGATCATGTTGTAAAGAGAGACCGGTCCTTGGAGAGGGACATCATGCTTGGGAGGGTGGAGGTACAGCGCAGGAGAGGAATGCCCTCTATGATGTGGATTGATTCAGTGACTGGAATAATTGGGATGAGTGTCTCAGAGACAGTGCAATTGGCACAGGCAGAGCAGAGTTTAGGGCTGTTGTACATAAGGTCGCTATGAGTCACAAGCTACTTGACGGCATGTAACAACAACAATGAAAATCTACAGAGACCCTGAATTTGCACTCATTCACTGTTGCACTTTTCTTCTTGCCCACCTCTCCTCCCCCAGTACACTCCTCTCTCTGAAAAGTAAAAGAAAAATTCTTTCCTTTTTCTAGAGTCCTTTCCCCCAGGCCTACTCCAATATACAGCCTTCACCCTGGACTCCTGTCATGACAACAATACCTAATCATATATCCCTCCCAAACAGCTCTCTCCCTCATCCGTTGCAATGCAGCACACATCATCCATCCCATATTTCTCAGTCTCCCCCGCAACCCCAATGTCAGTCCTGCTTCACAACAGGGGCACCGTGCAGCATTTGTCCCTTTGTGACTGAGATACTTCACTCAGCATAATGTCTTCCAGGGTCACCCATTTTGAATAATATTGTATGAATTCCTTATTTTTCAATACACCATAGTATTCCATTGTGTGAAAGCTTCTCTATCCATTCATTTGTTGATAGGCACTAAGGTTGTTTCCAAATGTTTACTATTGTGAACAAAGCCAGAATAAACATGGATGTGCATATATCTGCTTGGGTGGCAGTTGTGGTCTCTTTGGGGTGTATTCCCAGTAGTGGAATTACTGGGTAAAATTGTATCTCTCTTTGCAACTATTTGAGAAAGTGCCACATCGCCTCCTACAGTGGTTGCACCATTTTAAACTTCCACCAACATTGAATAAGGGTTCTAGTTTCTCCACAACCTCACCAGCATTTGTTGCTTGCTTGTCTGTTAAATTTTGCCATTCTTAGTGGGGTGAGATGATATCTCATAGTTGTTTTGATTTGTATCTCTCTTAGAGCTAGGGATTTTGAACATTTCTTCATTTGCTTGTTGGCCATCTGAATGTCATCTTTAATGAAGAGTCTGTTTATATACTGTTTCCATTTTTCAATTGGATTGTTTACCTTTATCTTTTTGTGGTGCTCAGGTATTTTATAAATTCTACATATTAAGTCCCTTATCTGACAAGTCATTACCAAATATTTTTTTCCCAGTTGTGGCTTCCCTTTTCACCCTGTTGGGGAAGTCTTTGGATGTGTATAGGGATTTGATTCTTAGAAGGTCCTATTCATCTATTTTATCTTCTCCTGGTTGTAGATTTTTCAAGGATGCTTGGAAGACTGTTTATGTTGTGGATTAGGACTTCTAGAGTTCTTCCAAGCTTTTCTTTAGTGAAGTTTATAGTCCTTGGTCTTAGTCCTAGGTCCATGATCCACCTCAAGTTGATTTTTGTGTGTGGAATGAGGTGTGGATCTTGCTTGAGTCTTCTGCAAATGGTTTTCCAACTCTGCCAGCACCATCTCCTTGTCAAAATCAGTTGACCATAGGTAGATGGGCTGATTTCCGTGTTCTCAATTCTATTCCATTCATCTATAAGTCTGTCATTGTATCAGTACCATGCTGTCTTAACCACCATGGCAGTGTAGTAGGATTTGAAATCAGGGAGTGAGATGCCTCTTACCATTTTTCTATTTTTAAGGAGTGCTTTGCTTTTTCCAGGCTTCTTTCCATTTCAAATGAAACTGGAGATTGCCCTTTTCATCTCATTGAAGAATCGAATTGGTATTTGTATTGGGATTACATTGAATGTGTAAATTGCCTTTGGTAGTATTGCCATTTTCACAATATTGAGTCTTCCTTTCCATGAGCAAGGAATATTCTTCCACTTCTCCAGGCCTCTTTTTGTTTCTTGCAGTAATGTTTTTGTAATTTTCTTTGAACAGATCCTCTGTGCTTCGGGTTAGATTTACTCCCAAGTATTTAATATTGTGATTAGCTATTGTGAAGCATTTTGTTTTTCTTAGCTCCCACTCTGCATTCTCTTTGTCACTGTAGAGAAATCCACTGATTTTTGTATTTTGATCTTGTATCCTGCTACTTTGCTGAATTGGTCAACTATGTCCAGTAGATTTTTTTGCTGAGTCTTTAGGGTTTTCTAAGTATACTATCATATCATCTGCATAGCGAGATAATTTTACTTCCTCTTTACCAATTTGGTTACCTCTTATTTCCTTCTCTTATTGCTATCCCTAAGACTTCCATTATAATATTGAATAAGAGAGGTGATAGAGGACATCCTTGCCTAGTTCCTATTCTTAAAAGGAATGTCTTTAACCTCTCTCCATTGAGAACAATGTTTGCTCTCGGGTTTGCATATATATGTTTTACTATGTTCTAGGTGGTATAGCACTGGTCTGTACATTGCTATACAGAGGTAACTCGTAGTTGCTGTGATGCTGAAGCCTGTGACAGTGATGTGCCAGTTGTGGTAATGGGCACCCATGGTGGACAGTGTTGGCTGGAGCTTCCCGACTAAATCAAGCCTGGAAGCAGGAG
>NW_006400048.1:1523296-1524572 GCF_000299155.1 Elephantulus edwardii | reverse complement strand
TTTATATATTCAGGATTTTTGCATCTATGTTCATAAGAGATACTGGCCTATAGTTTTCTATTTTGGTGGTTTCCTTTCCTGGCTTTGGTATCAAGGATATGTTTGCTTCATAGAATGAGTCTGGAAGAATTCCATCTTTTTCTATTTTCTGAAATAGTTTATGTAGAATTGGTGATAGTTCTTCTCTGAATGTTTGATAAAATTCACTTGTAAAACCGTCTGGTTCAGGGTATTTTTTGCCTAGAAGTTGTTATATTACCTTTTTAATTTCTTCTTTTGTAATGGGTCTGTTCAGATGTTCTAAGTATTTGTCCATTCCCTCTAGGTTTTCATATTTATTTAAGTATAGTTTTTTATAATACTGTAATGTTAGCCTTTTTATTTTAGATGTTTCCTGATTATTCAGATTATTCATGTCTTCTCCTTCTTTTCTTTTGTGAGTTTTGCTTATGGTTTGTCAATTTTATTGACCTTTTCAAAGGACCAACTCTTAGTTTTGTTGATAGTTTCAATTGCTTTTCAGTTTTCTATTTTATTTCTTTCTGCTCTAATTATTATAATTTCAGCTTTTTTAGAGGGTGTTGGATTTTCTTGCTGTTCTTTTTCAATTTGCTGGAGATGTTGGGTTAGAGAGTCAATGATCATTTTTCCTGCCTTTTGATGTGTTTGCTTGTTGCTATGATAGTTTCTCTTTTAGTCTTGTCTATTTCGTGTTAGCTGAGCTTCTTGAATATGGATTTCTTTATTCTTCATAATACCTTGGAAGTTTTCTTCTAGTGCCTCTTTCCCAGTTTTCTCAATGATTATCCTATGCATCTCATATTCTGGAACTCCAATTATAAAACTACGGAATGCTTCACAAATTTGCATGTCATCCTTGAGCAGAGACCATGTTATTCTTCTCTAAATCATTCCAAATTTAGTACATGTGCTGGAAAAATGAGGAGTCTCCCTTTAATCTTTACAATACACTCTTCTTCACTGAGTCCAGGCCTTGAATTATTTTCTCAGCTTCATATTTTTAAGGTAGAAAGAAGAGATAAAGCCCTGACACACACCATTCCTTATTTGAATCCATGCAGTGTTCATTTTTCCTATGGGAATTGCTTATTGGTCTATATGTAGGTTTTTCTACAAGCACAATTAAGTGTTCTGAGATCCTTCTCAAAGTTATCCATAATTTGTTATGATCCACACAGTCAAATGCCTCTGCATAGAGAACAAAACACAAGTAAACATCTATCTCCTGTTCTCTAACACCAACAATGATTTCTTT
>NW_006400048.1:1515161-1522696 GCF_000299155.1 Elephantulus edwardii | reverse complement strand
GTTATATCTCTCTTTTAAATGGTTCTCTCCCTCCTCTGTTTCAGTGCAGTATACATTATTGAACCCATCTTACTCAGTCTCTCCCTAACCCCAAGGACAGTCCCATTCTACAACAGTGGCATCATGTAATATTTGTCCTTTTGTGACTGGGATATGATTTCTTTAATTCCAAGACCTCTTGTGAATCTAACTTGTATTTCTGGCAGTTACTTTTCAATATACTATTTCAGCCACTTTTTAATAATCTTCAGCAATATTTAACTTACCTTAATATTGGTTTTTTATCATTTTCACCATCTGTTAGATATCTTTTTATTATTATTGTGATTTTCATGAAGATTTATGGAGGTTGGGTTTTCATTCATTCATTCATTCATTGTTGTAGATTTTTCTCCCTCTCCCCACCTTTCCCAACCCCCATTCCACTACACAATGCACCTCCTGTTCCAGATTTTTTACTTTTTTTTTTTAAAAAGGAAACAAACTCTTCTAGTCAGTTAGCCATATAGTTGTCTTACAAATTTCTTGTCATATGTTGCATTTGCTTATTGAAATATTTCAATTAGTATACCATCAATTTCTGGAGCCTTATTTTTTTGTCAATGTCTTCAATGTAGATTGAACTTCCTCCTCCACTGTTTTTGATCTTATTCCTGAAATGATTCTGTATTGACCAAACTATTTGAAATGTTGATTCTATGTATTTCTTTCATTTTCTTTTGATGCTTTCTGCATCATTCAAAGATTTTGCCCGTAGAATTTTTCAATATTGCAATGTTAGAGTTGAATTTGTTATTCAGTTCTTTCATCTTGAAAAATTTCAAGTGTATTCTTCTTTTTTGGCTTTCTAACTCCAGCTCTTTGTACAATTAATTATAATACTTTGTTTTGTCTTCTTGAGCTGTCCTTTGAAATCTCCTGTCTTTCTTCATATTTTCTTCCCTTTATTTGGACCTTGTTTCATTCTCTTGCAAATTTCAAAATATCTTCTCACATACCTTTTGGTCTTTTCTTTCTTCTCTTTAATGACCTTTTGCTTTCTTCATGGATGATGTCCTTGATGTCATCACACAACTCATCTGGTCATTTAGTATTCTTGAAATGGTTTTTATATCCGATTGGATACTAAATGTAAAGACTGTGCCTTGGTTGTTGTGGACTTCTTGTAATTTTCTTCAGCTCCAATTTATCTTGCACATGAGTAATTGACAGTATGTTCCACAATCAACCCCTGGCCTATCAGATTTGATGACTCATACAGAGTTTCTCTATTCACTTTCCACAGATGTAGTCAATCCAGATCCTTTTGTAGTTCCTCTGGTGAGAGTCATTTGTATAATCACCACCTACATTTTTATAAAAAAGGGAATTTGCAGTGAATAACTCATCCACTGTACAAAATTTTATCATTGGATCCCCAGTCTCATTTCTGTCATCAAGTCCATAGCTCTATGAAATTACAGTTATTTAAGTGCTAAGCAGAGACTTAAGATAGTATGTCCTCTCTGCAATGGGACATTCACATTTGAGGTGTGACAGGTGAAGAGAAAGCAGAATATAGAATTCAGAGGGACACACTAATGATGTGTGTCCCATACAGCGATTTCTAGATAGGCACAGCGAGTTGAAAGGAGCAAAAGGAGCAAGTGAGACAGATAGTGGTGACTGAGAGTCTTTAGACTAAAATTTTTAGCTGCACCCCATGTGACTGTACACAGAATTTCAAGAAGTACCCCTCCACCTCTGACCTGCCAGTTTGCGATATACAGCAGTACCTTGTGCTTTACTATGATACTGGAAGCCAGGCCACGGGTGTTTAAAAAATGAGGGTCACTGAGAGTGGACAGGTTTCAGAAGAACTTCTAGGCTAAGGCAGGCTAGGAAAAAAGGTCCAGTGATATTCCTCTAAAAATGAGCTGAGGAAATCCTATAGCTCACATAAGAATATTGTCTGATACAGGTAGTATTGGAAAATGAGCCCTCTACTTTGGAAAGCACTCAAAACACATCACTCACTGATCCTCTGTCATCAAGAGGGAACCAGTTCACAGCTGACCTTCCATTGGGTCTGAGGTTGTTAATCACATTGGAAGATATAGTTCGTTCATCTTTTCCCTCAGAGCAACTAGTGGATTCAAACCACTAGAGAGGCATGGCCTTTGAGTTGGTGGCAAAACTCCCTACAGACTCGACCTCCACAGCTCCAAACCTACTAGGAAGAAGACAAGTTTGGTGATCTACTTACAAAAATCCCGAGAGGCTGTGCTGCAGTCTCAACAGCTTGCAGTATGAATCCACCAGCTCCTCTGCTAGAGAAAGATGAGCAGTTTCCTCCTGTGACATTTACAGCCTCTGAAAACCCACTGGATGGTCAACTATGAGTCAGTTCTGACTCAGCAGCACACACCACCACCACAACTGAAAGGCTTGTAGTTCAAGCCATGCAAGGTGCCACTGAATACAGGGCTAGTGGTTTGTTTCTGAAGGGTCCCAGCCATGAAATCCAAATGGAACAGTCTTACTCTTCAACACATGGGATCAGTATATACTTGATGGCAATCAAGTTTTTGATTGATGTAAATGATAAAGGAACAAGTTAAATGATATGAGTATTTATAAATCTACAATATGTGACAGTATTTTGAGACAATGCAATGAAGGTGATTTCTACAGTAAGTCAATTAATTGTATAAAAAAGTTAGAAGAACCTTAAAATTACCAAGCTTTAGACATTGCTTATATCTGAATTTAAACAAATCAACTAGAAAAGTTTTCAAACAACAAAGAAACTTTGAATATTAATAAATGCATGATAACAAAGAATTATTGTGAATTGGTTTTGATAGAATATGATTATGAAAGAAACGGCTTCATTTTAGGAAATATTTTGGTGTTGTAGTTATGTACCATTGAGTTGAGTAAAAAGTGTTTCTTTTTTGTTCTGAAAAGCAGCTCTTCTCATCTTCTCATTCTGAATATATCTTGCTAAGTAGAACTAGTGTCACGTTTAGACTTTAAGGGAATTGTTATTAGTTATCAGGTATTCTTGAATCAGTTCTGACTCAGAGCCTATGTGCAATAAAACAAAACACATCCTGTCCTGAGCCATCCTGAACTAACAAATCTTCTCCAGAAGCCTTCAGGAAATCATTTTAGGAGGTCTGTATTTTTCTGTACTTTGTACAAAACCAAACAACCAGAACATTATGAGCTTCTGAAAACCTACCTTCTGCCCTTCTCCAGACACTCCCAATGCTCAAGTTAATCACCACTCTGTGGCCATACAATCAAAACCTGATAAAAAAAGGGGGGAAAATGCAACACCTTGAGAAAAATTTAACTTATAAGTGGAAAGGCAAATTTTCCAGATGAGACTTTAGGAGGTAGAATTCAGAAATATTTATTTCTATACACACATTGATAATATCTCGCTCTTGTGTTTCCTCTGAGGTCTTCCTAAAGCAGACACTCTAATAGCAGCAGGTTTCCTACTAAGGGATTATAGGTATTAAATGATTCTTTGTAGTTGCGTGTTTAAAAAAATTTTTTTTAACTGGCTCTTAAAAGACTTTCTCTGGTTGCAGAAATTTAGATTGATGATAGTTTTGAGTATATGACACCATTGTCTTCTGATACTTATTGTTAATACAAGTCCTACCGCAACTTTGATTGTCATTTCTTTGGAATCCACCATCTCTTCTTTTTAGGCTACATTAAACTTTTCTTCTTAATCCTTTGCACTGGTACTACATTGGTACTAGTTATACATTTAAAAAACATTTCTTATTAATCACTCACTGAAATTTTCCAATCCAAAATCTCACTTGTTTCTACGTTTGTGAATTATCAGCCAATTTATTGGTGTTTTTGTGCTTTGCAAATTTATTTTACTTTGTGACACTTTTGGAAACTCAGGGTACACCTGAAGACAATCTATTGCAACTGCATGTTACTGTTGATCAGGTCACTTTCTTAGTGCTGTATGCTGTGTGTTGTCTGTTGTATGTAGATCCCTTGGCAGATAAATGCTTTCTCCTCTATCAGAACTGTAGGTCATTTGGTACCCTGCTTATCTTGACTTGTTCTTCACAAGGTAGAAATGTCTTTCTGTTCCTTTGATTTCTTGGCATTCAGTAAGTTTCCCAGTAGGGGCAGGCCTGGAAAAGAAAAATACAGCACAGATGATTTTAGGAAAGTTATAATATTGCACCTGAAATTAAAGTACTCACTTGAAAATTACCCAGTTCTTAATTTCCAAATGACAAACAGAAACTATATTAAGTTTATTTTTAAACATCTTCTATTTTTAATTCTCCTTATGTTCTGCAACTCTCATTTTCTACCCTTTGTTATCCCTAATTTCTCTTTCCTCATTTTGCCTCCTTTTGTGCTATAATCCAAAAGCTTCTCTCACAGTGAAATCTACAAACTCACTACACTTCCCTCTTAGCCTTCACTCAGTACACTACTGAGATAATTTCTTGTGGATTGTTAATCACTCTTTTGACAACTGTTGTTTTTACTTTCTTTTTTAAAAAATTATTATTACATTTTATTAGTTTTAGTGAACATTTACAGAGATTTTGGGTTTTCATTCATTCATTGTTGCACTGTTTGCTCTACCCTCCTCCCCAGTTCGTTCTTCTTCGCCACCCCCCGAATGTCTGTTTTAATTGTCCAGTTGCCACAGTGCTTGTCGAAGCCAGTTCTGATTAATCTCCTTTGTCAGTGTGTCCTTTGCCATTCCCTATCTCTCCTCCCTGAGAGAGACTTCACCCTGATTCATAAGGAAAAGGGGATGGCGTATTCTCTTAGCTACTTCCTGCTGAAAGGGGACGCTGTGGGTTTCAGGGTGAAGATCTTCTCTCACTACTCTAAAGGGCCTCTTTGGCAGTAGAAAACACATAGACTATTATGGAGATTGATTTTGGAATTTAGATTCACTGTTATCAATTGTGCTTAGCCGTACATGTTCATATCCTTGAAGATGTATCATGGAAGTGTTGCAGCCTAGAAGATACAAATTTAACTAACAAGTTAAAAGTACATGAGTCAAAAATTAAAAAGCAATAATATTCCGAGTAGAGGTTCTAACAGTGGCACAAATCAAGTTACAGAGGGAAGGTGGTTCTTACAATAAAAGGCCTATAGACTAACACTTTGTCTATTATAGTGTACAGGTTAGGAACCACAAGAAGTAGAGGCTCAGCTATGTCATTTCTGGTTCTTAAGTCCTGGAGCAAATTTCATCTACCACTGGGTTGTTTGTTTTTACTTTCAAGGTACCCAATGTGTCCTTATCCATATCGTTTTGGTTTTGTTTCACAATTACTATTTCCTGCCTGTCTCTTAGTATTTTATAGTATTTTAAAGTTGTCAGATTGATCTTTATATCTTCAGGTGTTAAGTCTTTCATTGCTTGAACCTACTAA
Source organism: Elephantulus edwardii (assembly GCF_000299155.1). Lineage (NCBI taxonomy): Eukaryota > Metazoa > Chordata > Mammalia > Macroscelidea > Macroscelididae > Elephantulus > Elephantulus edwardii. The sequence continues at coordinate 1,517,264 of NW_006400048.1, read as the reverse complement.
TGTTAAGATAACAGATTTCCTGATGTGCTTAAATGTTTTAAAACATATTCTTTTCTGGAGTTTTCCTCCTTACACACGGTTTTGTTGTGTTCCCCCCCCCCACACACACATCATCCATATTTGCCTTAACCCTGCTCCAAATAGATTTCACAAGTCTAAAGCAGATCTTACACTAAGCACATCAGCTTGGATATTTTGGTGCATACTAATGGTTTAAGTCTGGACTTAGCACACATTGCATAAGTTCAGTTGTCATGTTCTATTAAGGGCTTCTGCTCTTTCACGTTTATGCATAAATTCACTGTTCTCTAAAATAAAAACACCCAGGGTACTTAATGAACTACCTATTCCATTTAATAAGAACAAATTAGTTTTTATGATAATAAGTCTGAAGGCAAATGAACAAAGGCTTACAAACTAGAGGGGGAGAAATGGGTTTCTTTCTATTCTTCATAAATCTCTTCTCATTGTTGTAATATATCTTTATGAATGAATCTGAAGTACAGTGTTCCCACTTCACAATACCCTTATAATATCTCCACTCCAGATCCTTTAGATCCATGAAATGTTTTTCTGAAAAGAATCACATTTTCAAAGAAATCAGTATTGTTATTTGACCCTTAGTTACTTAGAAATACTTCAAGGGTAGAATCAACTACTGACAAACACAGTCTCCTCTCCTGGCAGGAAGCTCTTTCTGGAGCTTTATGGGCTATGAAGGACTATGGTTGTTGTTTTTGTTGTTAAGTTCTGTCGAGTCGTAGGCGATTCATAGCGACCCTATGAACGAAAGTCCTGGACACCTGTATAACTTTTGTCTTTTCTCCAGGTTCATATGGTTTCCAGAGGCAAGCTGTTATGGAAGTGGATGCCACTCCTGCTTCCAAGCTTGTTTTAATCAGGCATACCAGGGTTACACGACCTAGAAGGATGTTTCACCAAAAACAATTAAAGGCAAGCCTGAAGGCCATGGAGTAGAGTCACCCACCTTTGGCTTGGGAGCATGACTTTCTGTCCATTAGGCCAATTGTGCTCTCTCTCACACACACACACTCTCTCTCTTTCTCCTGTTGTTGTTGTTGCTGTTAAGTGCCATCAAGTCATAGGTGACTCATAGCGACCCTATGAACGAAAGTCCTGGACACCTACCCTAACCTACAGAGGGAGTAGCCCAACATAGGGAGGGGTTCCTTTGGCACTCAAGCACTGACCATATATGAAGAGATAAGTAGGGCACAGAGGTCAGTAGGGAGGAGAAAAGGATAGTGTCATTTATTCCAAGATGTGTAAAAGGATAGTCATCTGCCTGTCCTACCTGCCAGCTTGAAAGTCTTTCATAGCTGCAGGGGAAAATCAATCAAGATATGCTTTATAATTAATTTCCCATCTCAGTAGCACTTCTATTTCCTTACCCTTAAATTCCTTTCTTCATTTAAGTAAGTTATAAGCTTAAAAATAAACAAAAAATCCCAAACAAACCCCAAAGCAGAACTTGAGAATAAGACGAGGAGTTAGCAGTCAGCAAGATGAGCAGAATGAGATTAACAAGGGGAACACACAACCAACCCAAACAGGTCTAAGTGGTCAAGGTATTACTTTATATTTGTTCTTTTGGTCTCCCATTACATGTAATTATAAAAGTAGCAGTGACTAAGACTTCCTGTGTTATTTCAAGAACCTCTTTCAGAAGAGCTCAAATATTTTGGATTTAATTTATTTTATAACTACATAGAATAACACTATACTGATTGACACGTCTGTTCCAACTCACAACAATCCTAGAGGAGAGAGCAGAGGAGCCCAATAGTGTTTCCACGGCTGTTAATTTCTGCAGAAGCAGGTGGCCACATCCTTCCCCACAGCGGATTTGGATGTCAGATCTTAGTAGCCAAGAGTTAGACAACTGTACTACCACGAGTCTTGACAAAATGCCCTCATTGCTGCCACGTCAAAACTGACTCACTTCTCTAACAGGGTAAAAAGGGGAGCCACAGACTGGGAAAAAGTTTTTGGTAATGACATGTCAGACAAGGGACTTATATCTAGAATTTATAAAATACTCGAGCACCACAACAAGATAAAGGAGAATAATCCAATTGAAAA
>NW_006400048.1:1504311-1506152 GCF_000299155.1 Elephantulus edwardii | reverse complement strand
GATATTGAGCTTCTCCAGTGGTTTTTTTCCACAGATGTAATCGATATGATTCCTATGCATGACATCAGGTGAAATCCATGTGTATAATCTACATTTATGTCTCTTAAAAAATGTATTTGCAATGAATAAGTCATTGATTGTGCAAAATTTTTTCTTCTGTAATGAGTCTGTTCAAGTGTTCAGTTTCAGTTGGTGTCAGTTTAGGTAGATTGTGAATGTCTAAGTATTTGTCCATTTCCTCTAAGTTTTCATGTTTTTTGAGTAAAGTTTTTCATACTATTTCGTTGTTAGCCTTTTTCTTTTAGTTGGTTCTGTTGTAACACTTCCTATTTCATCTTTTAATTAGATTATTTGTGTCTTTTCCTTTTCTTGTTAGTTTTGCCAGTGGTTTATCAATTTTATTGACCTTTTCAAAGAACCAACTCCTAGCTTTGTTGATAGTTTCAATTGTTTTTCTGTATTCACTTTCATTTATTTCTGCTCAAATTTTTATAATTTCAGGTTTTTTTTAGAGGGTGTCAGGTTTTCTTGCTGTTCTTTTTCAATTTGTTGGAGATGTTGGGTTAGAGAGTCAATGGTCATTTTTTCTTGTCTTTTAATGTTTGCTTATGGCTATAACTTGACCTCTGATTCTTGCTTTGGCTCTTTCCCAGAGGTTTTTGTAAGTCGTGTTTTAATTTGTTTCAAGAAACTTTTTCATTTCATTTTCTTAATTTCTTTTAGTACCCACTCATGTTCAAGCAAAGTGTTCTTCAGCTTCCAAATGTATCTTTTTTCCCTCCTTTATCCTCCTGTTAGCAATTTCTAATTTCGTTGCATTGAGGTCTGATAGTATGCTTTGCATTATTCCTATGTTTTTTAACTTATTGATGCTTGTCTTGTGACCTAAAATGTGATCTATTCTAGAGAATGTTCCATGCACATCAGAGAAGAAGATATACTGTGTTTTTGGGGGTGCATTAGCCTATTAATATCTATGACGTCACGTTGGGTTATTGTATGGTTTAATTCTTGAGCACCCGTGTTGAGTTTTTCTGGTAGTTCTATCTTTTCTTGAGAGGGGTGTATTGAAGTCTCCAACTACTATAGTAGTGTTGTCTATTTCCTTTTTCAGTTTTGTTAATGTTGTTTTATATATTTTTCAGGTCTTTCATTTGGTGCATAGATATTTATTATTGTTATGTCCTCTTGTTTTATTGACCCTTTAAGCATTATGTGTAGTGACCTTCCTTGTACTTTGTGATAGTTTTTGCATAGAATTTATTTCATCAGAGATTAATATTGGTATTCCTGCTTTTTTCTGGTTGTCATTTGCTTGGTGTATTCCCCCCCCCCATTCTTTTATTTTTAGTCTTTCTTTATCTTCATTTTTCAGGTTTGTCTCTTGTAAACAAAATATTGATGGATTTGGGGTTTTTTTACCCAATTTGCTACTCTTCTTCTCTTCAGTGATGCATTCAAACCATTCTCTTTCAGTGTGATTATTGAAAGGTAGGGTTTTATTGCTATCATTTTGTTGAGCTATTTTTGGAATTGTTGTTAGTTAATTTGGTCCATGCTGCTTTCTGTGGCACCTATGTACAAAGGATATCAACGTTTCCTTTAATGCTGATCTTGTTTTTACAATCTCCCTTGTTGTTGTTGTTATGTTCCGTCGAGTCGTTTGCATTTCATAGCGACCCTATGTACAACAGCCCTAAACCGTGCTCTATCCTGTGCCAATCTGTGCTCTATCCTGTGCCTCTGACACACCCATACCGATTACCCCAGTCACTGAATCAATCCACCTCATAGAGGGTCTTCCCCTCCTGCGCTGTCCCTCTACTCTACCCAGCATGATG
>NW_006400048.1:1497894-1504211 GCF_000299155.1 Elephantulus edwardii | reverse complement strand
GCAACAATGAATGAATGGAATTACAAAATCTCTGTAGATGTTCATTGAAAGGAAAAATAAACAACCTAAATTTAAAAAAAAAAAAATCTGACTCACAGCTAAGTGGTTTTTTTTTGAGATTGTAAATTGCATGGCATTTAATCTTTCCTCTGGAGTTGCTGGTAGATTTTAACTGCCACAGAGCCACCACACTTTTGGGTGGCAACACCCTACAGACTACACCAGACAAAATACCATCACCTTCTTCAAATTACATGAGGAAAATAGAGCCTTGAAAGGGTAAGACGTTTCTTTCTCAGAAAAACTCATCATATGAAGCACATCATGATTGATGTCACTGATAATCACTAAATTGTACACCTGAAGATATTCATCTAGTAAATGTATATGTGTGCAAAACAATGAAAAAGAAGTAAACAAACGGATTTATTATTAAACATCAAAAAACCTCACATAATTTTATGGTCAGAGGGCATGTGTTTAATATGCCTTAGCATTTTTGTGTGGTCTTGATTAGCTGTGTGCTGGTAGAAAAGAGTTTACCTCTGCTGCTGTGGCCTGTATTGAAAGCCCTGCTGCAGATATGACAACAAAGAATATAAAAGATTTGGGAGAAATATCCTAAAATAAACTCTCAATTGCTCTAAAGTCAAATACTTATGAAAAGATGAAGTCACTAATCAGTAAATGTCGGGCTTTAGAAATAAATAGTCATGAGTGCTTCAGAATGCTAATCTAACTGGCTTAATTTATATCTTAATTTTAATGCAGGTCTGAAAAAAAATCCTTCTGATAATGAGCATGATATTGGAACTTGACCTGACAGAGGCAGCCACAAATCCCAGAACTCAGATCCCTTGATCAACATTTGACATTTTCCTGCTCAAGAAATTCAGGTAAAATTTCCACTAAGATCTATACTAATTTTACTCCATTAATAATCTCTTTGAAATACCTAGATTAGTTACAAAGAATATAGAAAGTTTATCCTCAGCAAAATGCACTTCTGAGAAAGTCTTGAACAAGCCCATCTTGCATGCCACCATGGTGGTCCCATCTTCCTTCCTTAGGGTGGCTCCGGTCAGGGAGTTGGAGTCACTCTTGAGAACCTCAAAGGGGAACGTGTGATCAGGTGGAGGGATTCCACTTTTCAGAAGTCTCTCCGGGGACCTAACGAGATTTAACACTGCAGAGAGGGACCCAGAAAGGAGGCTCTGGTGCAGGAGGTCGGTCATGGATTTGGGCTGTTCCCTGTCCTTTTTCTTAACCAGTGGACGTGTAAAAGCTGGTTGGAAATCTTCTTTTCTTGTGTCAGTTCCCTTTAGGAGTGTCATGTCATACAAGTTTTGACTGAGTATTTTCTGTGCTTCCCTAAGAGACACATGATGAGCGTTTAGGATAGTAAAATGTTTTCTCTCCTTTTTAAAATCCTCAACAAATGCATACAATTCTTGCAACTGTGGAGGAGAAAGAGAGAGAAAGAAAGACAGAAGTTCTGAGTATCATTAAAATGCAGTAGTTTGGCAGACACACAGACCTAACAGTGCAGAAATGCTAACAATCAGGAAAACAGAAGCATTTATCTTGGGAAGATATCTTGCCTGACTATAAACCAAATCAACAGTGACTATACACAGGAAAAAAAGAGTAAAAAGTTCCAGAATAAAATCTCAGATTTATTCTCAAAAAGGACAAATGACTCAAACATGTTACTTGAACTTTTCTTTATAAAGTGAACATAAGTGATATCTAGACTCTAAAATTTGTATGATCTTTTCAGATCTAAAATTCAGTGTGAAACAGCTTAAGAGGTTTTAATTTACTTTTCTTGAGCAGTTTCATTTCATTTAAGAAAAAAGGGAGTCAATTAATTTAGATCAAAGCATCAGTCATTAGAGCTTAAAATGTTCCAGAAAGCAATGCAAGAAAAACGGCACTGATCATTCACTGGAATATTCAATTAAAAGAAATTATTTGGAGAGTGGGGGGCAATGAGAGTTGATGGCAAAGATAAAGAAATAAATAATCTCCCTAACCCTGACCTTTCCATGTCTAAAATTTGATATTGAAGCCTGCAGCCTACAAATCTTATTTTTCCTAAAAGGTTTCATACCTTTTTGTATTTTAAGGACCAAAAGACTAAGGTTACAGACCTCATTTGGGTCACTTAGGCCAAAGTAGAATTTCCATTTATGTATTGTTTTTGTTGTTGTTATTGTTGTTATGTGCCACCGCAGAGTCACATGCAACCTACAACGACCTTATGTTCAGCATCTCTAAAGCCTGCCTTGTCTTCAGTCTCACTAATTCCACCACAGCAACTCTCATTGCCCTATTTGTATCAATACTGTATCAATCAATCAATCAATCTCATCCGGGGTCCTCTTCTGTGCTGTCCCGCTGCCATTCTAAGCATGATGTCCTTCACCAAGGATCAGTCTCTCCTGGCCACATACCCAAAGTATGTGAGGCGGAGCTTCAAAATCCTAACCACCAAGGAGAAACTTGGTTTCCACCTCTCCGAGACAGACCAATTTGTTTTCTTGGCAATCCTTGGTATGTTCAGGACACTTCTCCAGGATCACAATTTGAAGGCATGAATTCTTCATCTGATATCCTTAGTCATTGTCCAGCTCTCTGGGGCATAGCAAGTAATTGTGAAGACCATGGCCTGGATCAGGTGCCCTTAGCCTCTACACTGGCACTGTTGCTTTTCAGTTCTCTGGAGAGGTCACTGACAGCAGATTTTCCCAAGGCAATTCGTCTTTTAATTCCCTGACTGCTAGTGTTTAGAGTGTTGATTGTGGAGCCAGACAAGTTCTAATTGTTAACAACCTCAATCTCTTCTCCATCTGTCATGGAGCTTCCAATTGGCCCAGTGGTGAGAATCTTCGTCTTCTTGATGTTGAGCTACAATCCATTTTGAGGACTACAGTCTTTGACCTTCTTCAGTAAGTGCTTCAGGTCTTCTTCAGTTTCAGCAAGCAGGTTGTGTCATCTGCATAACACAGTTTGTTAATGGTACTCTTTGCTTTCTGCCAAGATCTGACATTGGCAATAATGCCTCTAGTGCCATGGCCTCTTCTAAACCCAGCTTGTATTTCTGGTAGTTCTCTGTCAATGTACTGTTTCTGTCATTTATGGATAATCTTCAACAGAATTTTGCTAGTGAGTGATATTAGTGATGTTGTTGTTGTTATGTATCGTCAAGTTGTCTGCGACTCATAGCGACCCTATGCACAACAGCCCTAAACCCTGCTCTATCCTGTGCCAATCTCACTGTCTCCAACACACCTAGCCCCATTATCCCAGTCACTGAATCAATCCATCTCATAGAAGGTCTTCCTCTCCTGCACTGTCGCTCCACCCTCCCAAGCATGATGTCTCTCTCCAAGGACTGGTCCCTCCTTGCAACATGTCCAAAATATGTCAGATGAAGTTACAGAATCCTTACCTCCCAGGAGCAGCCTGGTTTCACCCCCCCCCTAGGATGAACTTGTTTGTTTTCTTAGCAGTCCATGATATATTTCATACTCTTCTCCAACACCATAGCTCAAAGGCATCAATTCTTCTATCATCCCTATTTATTGTCCAGCTCTCTGATGCTAGTGAGTGACTGCAAAGACCATGGCCTGTATCAGGCGCACTTTAGCTTCCAGAGTGACATCATTGCTCTTCAGTACTTAGGAGAAGTCTCTAACAGCAGACCTTCGCATCGCAATACATCTTTTAATTTCCTGGCTGCTGTTGCCAAGAATGTTGATTGTGGAGCCAAAAGCTGTTAACAATCTCAATTTCTTCACCACCTATCATGATGCTTCCTGGCCTAGTGGTGAGAATCTTTGTTTTCTTGATATTGAGCCTCAATCCATATTGAAGGCTGCAGTCCTTGACTTTCTGCAGCAAGCACTTCAGGTACTCCTCAGTTTCAGCAAGCAGGGTTGTGTCATCTGCATAATGCAGATTATTGACAAATCTTCCTCCAGTCCTGATGCCACATTTATCCTCACACAGCTCAGCTTCCTGGATAATCTGGTCTGCATATAGATTGAAAAGGTATGGAGATAGGACATGTCTTTGGCATATATATTTCCCAATTTTAAACCATGCCGTATTTCCTTGCTCTGTTCTGACAAATGCCTCCTGGACCAAGTATAGATTTCACATTAGCATGATCAAGTGCTCTGGGATTCCCATTCTTCTCAGAGTTGGCCACAATATGTTGCGATTCACACAGTCAAACACCTTTGAATAATGAATGAAACATAGATAGACCTTCCTCTAGTACTCCTTGTTTTCAGCCAAGATCCAGCTAACATTAGCTACAATATCCCTAGAACCATAATCCCTTCTAAACTGAGCCTGCATTTCTGGCAGTTCTCTGTTAATGTGCTGTTCCAGTTGTTTCTGGATAATCTTCAGCAGAATCTTGCTTGCATGTGATATTAATGATATTATTTGATGATCTCCACACTCTGTTGAATCACCTTTAATTGGAATGGTAACAAATATTAAATCTCTTCCAGTCAGTTGACCAAGTGGTTGTCCTCCATATTTCTTGGCACAAATTGGTGAGCATATATATCTAGGGCAGCATCTGCTAGTTGAAATATGTCAATTGGTATACCATCAATTCCTGGAACCTAATTTTTTGCCAATTCTTTCCCAGCAGCTTAACTGCTTCCTTCATTACCATAGACTTTTGCTCATATGTTGTTTCATGAAGTTCTTCTGTGTCTGCCAATTCTTTTTGGTAAGATGACTCCATCTTCTTTTCATACTTCCTGGATCATTTCATATTCTGGCCAAAATATCTTTAAGTATTGCAATGCTGGGTTTGAATTTATTCTTCAGTTCCTTGAGCTTAGGAAATACTGAGTGAGTTCAGAGCTTTTGATTTTCTGACTCCAGCTCTTTGTACATTTTATTTTACTTTGTCTTCCCACGCTGCCTTTTGAAATCATCTGTTCAGCTCTTTAATATCTTGATTTCTTTCCTTTACTTTGGCTTCTTGACTTTCTAGTTCAATATTTATAGTCTCTTCTGACATCCATTTAGGTCTTTTCTTTTTCCTTTGTTTTTGTAATGACATTTTGCACTCTTCCTGGGTGATATTCTTGATATCCTCCCACAACTTATCTGGTCTTCACTCACATGAGCAAGGCCTGAAAGCTGTTCCTGAGACGGTTTTGAAATTCAGGTGGGATAGACTCAAGGTCATATTTTGGTTTCCGTGGGTTTGATTTAAATTTTCTTCGTTTAAGTTTGAACTTGTATATGCGTAATTGATGCATCCACAATCACCTGGCCAAGTTTTAACAGCTGATATTGAGCTTCTCCAGTGGTTCTTTTCACAGATGTAATCAATGTGATTCCTATGCATACTGTCAGGTAAAATCCATGTGCATGGCCTACATTTATGTTTCTTATAAAATGTATTTTAAATTAATAAATCATATATTGAATAATTTCTACGTTCTGTCAGGTCACCTTTTTTAGGAATGGGAATAAAGATGGATCTCTTCCAGTCAGTTGGTCAGGGAGTTGTCCTCCAGATTTCTTGGCACAACCTGGTGAGCCCATCCAGGGCAGCGTCTGTTGTTAAAATATATCAATTGACATTCCATCAATTTTTTTGCCTTTATTTTTGCCAAGTCCTTCAGAACAGCCTGAACTTCCTCCTTCATCACCATTACCTCTTGATCATATGTTGTTATGTTGTTTCTAGAAATTCTTCTGTGTCAGCCACTTATTTTTGGTACAATGACTATGTATACTTCTTCCATCTTTCTTTTAAAATTAATTTTAATGAAAGTTTACAGAGACTTTGGATTTTCATTCATTCACTGTTACACCTTTCTCTCTTGCCCTACCTCCTCTTCAGTTCTCTCTTCTCTTTGAAAAGAAACAGAAAAATTTCATTGCTATACAATCCCTCCCCCCAAATCCACTCCACTGTGCAGCCTTCATTCTGGACTCCTGTTATGACAATAATACCTAATCATATATCCCTTTTAAACAGTTCTTTCTCCCATTTGTTTCAATGCAGTATACATTATTTATTCCCTCTTTCTCAGTCTCCCCTCAACACCGATGTCAGTTCCATTTTACAACAGTGGTTCTATGCAATATTTGTCCTTTTGTGACTGAGATATTTAATTTAGCATAATGTCCTTCAGGGTCACCTTTTTTGTATAATAGTTCATGAGTTCCTTGTTTTCAATGTAGTATAGTATTCCATTGTGTGAATATACCAGAGCTTCTCTATCCATTCATTTGTTGATGGGCACTTGGGTTGTTTCCAACTCTTTACTATT
>NW_006400048.1:1482077-1492959 GCF_000299155.1 Elephantulus edwardii | reverse complement strand
CAGGTTGAAAAGGTATGGAGACAGGACACATCCCTGGCGTACACCCTTCCCAATTTTGAACCATGCAGTGTTGCCCTGCTCTATTCTGACGACTGCCTCTTGGTCCCTTAGGTTCTGTTTTTCTGAGAATATAGGCATTTTTTGCTGGGTACAGTATTCTTGGTTGACAGCTGTGTTCTTCGAGTGTTTGTTTGATGTATGTCCTTCCACTGTCTTCTTGATCCAATTGCTTCTGCTGAGAAATTAGCACTTAATTTTAGCTGTTTTTCCTTATAGGTTACTCTTTGTTTCTCCCTCACTGCTTTTAGAATTCTCTCCTTATCTTTGCTTCTGGCAAATTTAACTATGATATGCCTTGGTGTTTTTCTTTTACGGTCTATTCTATATGGTGTTCACTCAGCTTCTTGACTATATAGTCTCTCATTATTCATTATGCCTTCATTAAACAACTTTTTTAGTGCCTTTACTTGCTTCTTCCTGTTCTGGGATTCCAGTGACGCATGGTATTTCTTTTGGTGGTGTTCCACATTTTCCTACGTTTTCTTCTTTTTCCTTCCTTTTTGATTCTGCTTTTTGCTCTAGCAGATCAGTGGTGAAAATTCTATTTTCTATTTCACTAGTTCTGTGTTCCATCTCTTCAGCCCTGCTCATGTGTCCCTCCATCATGTTGCCAACATCTGAAACAGTGGACCTCATATTTTCGATCTTGATTTCTTGTTTTTCCAGTGTCACTAATGCCTCAATTGTTTTATCTGCATTGTTCTGGATTTTTTTTAAGCTCCTCCTGGCTTTTGCTTGCAGTGTCCTATAATTCTTTCAGTTTGTCTTTCATCCATTGAAAAGATTCATTGTTCTTTTAAATTCTAGAAAGATCCATCAGACTTTCTGGCTTCAGGAAATCCATTGATATTGTGTCACCTTTTGTGAGTGACATCTTGCTTTGTGCTTGTGTAGGATGTTAAATAGCTTGCTTCTTTCATGACATTGATCGGTTCTTGATCTGAAGACCATGCTCTAGAAATCATTGGGGCAGCTACCCTACCTGTTTCTCTCTGAACTTCTGACTCAAGGAAAATTCAGTTCAGGGCCTGTGAGAGCAGCCTTCTGTAGCTAAGTCAGATCAAGGCGCTCCGATTAAAGGCAAGTTGATTGACCAGTCATGTAGGCATGGTTGTGGAGCCGAATGGGAGTTGGTGCAGGCATGGGGACGAGGAGAGCACAGGGGTGCGTTAGCCACTTACGGGACTTCATTCCGATTTCAGCTGTCCAGGTGTGCTCATGAGTGGGGTCCCAACTCAAATCCCAGCTGTCTGTCTCCCACCCAGCGGCTCTCACTCAGCAGTACTTGCTCGGTGGCCCTTACCCAGATGCCCTCCTCCAGTGGCCCACACCCCTGGAAGGGCCCTAGCTCAAGCAGGGCTTTAGAAAATTCAGCCAGCTTCCCACTGACCCAATTGCTCCTGGCAGGTCAGTGGGGCTTAAGAAAACTCAGTCAAATTCCTGTTTGCCCACTTGCTCCTGGCCAGTCAATGGGGCCCAAGAAAACTCAATATCCCACTAATTTGCTTTTTCCTAGTGGGTGGGTTCCACAGCAGCTCTACTAGTGTCTTCCACTGGATCCGAGACTCCCTGCTCCTGTAGCTCCCAAACTAATTAATAAAAGTTCTGACTCAAATTCCTACTATCTGTGTCGCATCGTGTAGGTCTCTTTTGTGGCCTGTTTCTATGCAGCTTGCAGCTCCTCCAGCTTCTTATGCTGTTTCCTCCACTTCTGCCATCTTGGTTCCCCACAATCTCTTCCATCTTCTTTCAGTGCGTCCTGAATCATTCAATAGTCTTCCGATAACATCCTTAAGTATTGCAACTCATGGCTTGAATTTGTTCTTCAGTTCCTTTGGCTTAAGAAATGGTGAGTGAGTTCAGCCATTTTGATTTTTCTGACTCCAGCTCCTTGCATATTTCATTTTATTATTCTCCCTTGTCTTCCTGAGTTGCTCTTTGAAATCTTCTGCTCATCTTCTTTATTTCTTCTTCCCTTTGGTTGGTTGGTTGTTTTGTTTTGTTTTGTTTTGGTTCTCTAGTATAATATTTAAGTCTCTCTGACATCCATTTTGGTCTTTTTTTCTTCTTCTTCCTTCTTTGCATTCTTTGTGAATGATATTCTTGATATCTTCCCATAGGTCATCTGGTCTTTGTTTATTAGTGTTCAAGGCCTCAAACACCTATTCTTGGGTTGGTTTTTAAATTCAGGCTCAAGATTAAATTTTGGTTCCTATGAATATGATTTAACCTTTTTTTAGCTTTTATTTGAATTTGCATATGAGTAGTTGTGGTCTGTTCTACAATCAGCACCTGGTCTAGTTTTCACTGCTAATATTTAACTTTGCCAACAATTCTGGCCATAAATGTAATCAGTATGATTCCTGTGCATACCAGCAGGTGAAATCCATGTGTATAGCCTGCATTTGTGTTTCTTATAAAAGGTATTTTCTATTAATAAATCATTGATTATGCAGACTTCTATCATTCTATCCCCAGCCTCATTTCTGTCACCAAGTCTGTATTTTCTGACTGTTGATCATTCTTCCTGCTTCCCAACTTCACATTCCACTCACCCATTATTATTAATGCATCTTGATTACATGTTTGATCAAATTTTAATTAGAAGAGCTAGTAAAAATAATCTATTTCCTATTCTTTGGCTCTGGTTGTTGGTGCATAAATTTGAATGACAGTGTTATTAAGAGGTCTTCATTGTATGCATGTGAATATTATCCTGTCACTCACAATATTGTATTTCAAGATGGATCTAGAAATGCCCTTTTAAACTATGAGAGTGACCCTTTTTTCCCCTCACCTTTTTATCTCCTGCATAGTAGACCATATTCCAAATGTCTAATTCAAAATGTCCCAATGCCAATCCATCTCTTCGCTAATACCTAATATGTCAATATTAATGCATTTCATTTCTTTCTTATCAATGTCTAGTTTTCCTACATTCATACTTTTCATATTTCATATTCCAATCATAAGTTTATTCTTACAACTGTTCCTCCTCCTTTGTGTTTCCAAATTTGAGGGCTCAGCCTCACTTGCCATATCTGTTAATTTAAGTGTGCTCTACTGTACATAGGGTTTTCAAAGGCCTGTTTTATTTCAGAAATGGTTGGCCAATCCTTCTTCCTAGTCTGTCTTAAATTGGATGCTTAGTTTTAAAACAATATCTGATAGACAAGTATTTTACTAAGCACATGAAAGACAATTCCCTTACAGAAATATGTTCACTGTCATGCACACCCCATGGAAGCTCATACAGACAGTCCTATTAGAAGAGTACCACATAGAAAACAAACCTCAGTAGCTATGTAAAATCTGGAAACCACTTTACATTCATGCTTATTGGCTCTTTTAAGAATCTGGCTGTGACAAAAAGAAATGTTAAGTCACTGAAATGAAATTTTCATATTTCCTGCAGCTCACATAGCATACTGATCAATATTCAAAAGAATAAAGTTCTACATTTTTTAAGGCAAATCTTTCTTTGTATAACATTATAGACTTTTCAATACATACTGAACATTTGGGAGATACTTCCTCCTCGCTGTCCTTAATTGGACTAGTGTCTTCAGTGAGGTACATTGTGCTAAAGGTTTTTGTCTGAGTCCTAAAAAACCAACCAAACAAAACAACCAGTATCATTGAATCATTGATAGGCATCAAATACTTACAGGGGCAGGTGATGGGAAGGGCTCTGTAGAATGGATGGGTGCTCAGACACTGAGTGTGGTGTTGTGATTGGTGTTGGGGACTGTGCATGAGGGACTGAATAGGGAGAAAATAATTCATAATATGCTTTGTAAATTTTCACTTAAATTATACTTTAAAAAACAAAAGTCAAATACACTATATTCAGTTATTTTTTTTAGTCTTTTAGCCTATATGCACTAAGTTAATCAAATACTTTTTCTGAAAGCTGTCACACTTTTTTTAAAGTTTAAATGCATTTTATTTTTAAATAACCTATGACATTTTTTTCCTTTAAAAAATGCCTCTGTTCCAAATAAATGAAGGTCAAAATTAAAGGGAGAGCTCAAGATGCTATCAGTCCCATTTGTCTAAATTCTGGTGTGGTGATGAAAAGAAGCAGCCAGATAAGATGACATAAGTGCCAAATTTGTTAACATTTCTCCATTTCTAAACCATCCTTAAAGAAAATCATGTATGGAGTCACATCATGCTAATGGTAGTCCAGTAGACAGCAATGCCATCTGGGTTCATGTTTTCACCAATAAAGAACTGGTAGTTTTTTTTAAATTAACAAGGATGTGCTTGATCTGTTCTGCAGGCCCTGTCATAAAAGGTTTTACTCTTTCTGGTTTCTGTTCTTCAAGTTTGCCTTTGACTGATTTCATGTAATCTTTGATGTACTTTTCATAGCTTTCTTTTGTGAAGCTGGTTTCCTGCAAGTGATGGTTCATGACGATGTCAGCACCAGTGATTACTGCGCTTTCGGTTCCTTCACGCAGAGGTGTCTCCACCAACGAGTGAGTCATCAATGTTACCCTCTGTCCTACTGACCATCCTTCCCTCCGCCTCCAGGCAAAGTCAGTCCGCGATCTCCCAGGTTTTGTAGATGTTGGAGACTATCTTATCGTGGCTGATGAGGTCTGGGTAGGTGATCCTGATGGCGGCGAGAAGACCAGAGCGGTGCTACCTGAGCAGGAGCCAGAGCTCTGAGCGCGGTGCAGCCAGAGCGGTGCTGGGGGGAGTGGGGAGCTGGCGGAAAAACAACACTCCACACTTTTATATAACATGTACGTTTAGGATTTAACATTAGTGTAAATGGTCCTGTATGGACCATTTTTCATTTTTTGCTTTATATTTACTGATTAACTTGAAATTCTTCTGAAGAGAAACCTCCTTCTTAAAAGAAATGTTTTGCAATGAGTCAGAAATGATTCATGGCAGTGGGCTGCTCAAGAGAAAAGGTTAACAACAACAACAAATGTTTTTAGTTTGTTTTTTTAAATTTTATTTTACACTCGTTTACTTACAAAGTTCATATATATTGTTTTCACAACAGATCTTTCCCCTTTCCTTTATCCACCACTCCCTCCACCCATCAAATTGTGTGATCCTATAATTAAGCACCCACGCCATCCCCCACCCTCCTGGATCTTTGTACTTATTCTACAATAATGGTCTTATACAGTATTTGCCTTTATGAGACTGAGTTAGTTCACTTAGCATAATGCTCTCCAGTCCCTCCCATGTTAGTTAGTAACTTACAAAATCATTGCTCCTGCCTGCTGCATAGTATTCCATTGTGTCAATGTACCATATTTTCTCAATCCATTCCATTGTGGTTGGGTGTGTGGACTATTTCTGTGTTCCTGATATGGTGAATAACACTGCTATGAATGTTGGTGTACAAGTCTGTTTGTGCCTCAGTTCTTAGTTTCCCAGGGGATATTCCAAGCGGTGGAATGTTCAGCTTTCTGAGGAAATGTCAAACTGCCTTCCAGAGTGGTCATGTTGTTGTTGTTGTTGTTATGTGCCAGTGGTCATGTTGTTTTTGTTGTTGTGTGCCATCGAGTCGCTCCTGAGTCAACCTAGCCATCTCAGACGCACTCATTCCTACCACTCCAGTCACAGAATCGATCCATCTCATCGAAGGTCTTCCTCTCCTGTGCCGCCCCTCCACTCTGCCAAATATGATGTCCCTTCTTGCAACATTCCCAAAGTGTGTCAGATGAAGCTTCAGAATCCTTGACTTCAAGGAGCATTCTGGCTTCACCCTCTCCAGGACAAACCTGTTTGTTCTCCTAGCAGTCCATGGTATATTCAATACTCTTCTTTAGCACCACAGCTCAAAGGCATCAATTCTATTTCTATCATCCCTATTCACTGTCCAACTCTCTGATGCATAGCACATAATTGCGAAGACTATAGTCTGGATCAGGTGCACCTCAGTCTCCAACCTGACTTCGTTGCTCTTCAGTACTCTAGAGAGGTCCCTTACAGCTGACTTTCCCAATGCAATTCATCTCCTGATTTCCTGGCTGCTGTTACCAAGAGTGTTGACTGTGGAACCAAGTAAACTAAAACTGCCAACTATCTCAATCTCTTCACCATCATACTGATGCTGCCACTTGGCCCAGTGTTGAGAATCTTTGTTTTCTTGATGTTGAGCTTCAGTCCATATAAGCAGCTGCAGTCCTTGACCTTCCGCAGCAAGCGCTTCAGGTCCTCCTCACTTTCAGCAAGCAGGGTTGTGTCATCTGCATAACGCAGGTTGTTGATGACTCTTCCACCCATCTTGATGCCACATTTCTCCTCGTACAGCCCAGTGTCTCGGATGATCTGTTCTGCACATACAGACTGAAAAGGTATGGAGACAGAATACATCCCTGATGAATCCCCTTCTTGATTTTGAATTATGTAGTAGATTTTGAACCTTGCTTTGTTCTGACGACTGCCTCTTGGTCCAAGTATAGGTTCCGCATTAGCATAATCAAATGTTCTGGGATTCCCATTCTTCTCAGAGTCAGCCATAGCTTGTTGTGATCCACACAGTCAAAAGCCTTTGCATAGTCAATGAAGCACAAATAGACATTCTTCTGGTATTCTTTGCTTTCTGCCAAGATCCATCTAACAATGCCTATAATATCCCTAATACCAAGACCTCTTCTAAATCCAGCCTACACATCTGGCAGTTCTCTGTTGACATATTGTTCCAACCGTTTTTGGCCCTTGGGCCAAGAAACCAAAATTGTGCACTGGTGCTGAAGGACACATTCTTCTCTCCTGGTTAGCTACCCTCTTGCATCAGCACCTGGCTTCAAATGGAAGACAAGTGGTATTAACCCATGAGAAGGCAATCATGGAGTGGAAGTTTAAGAACAAGGACTTTTTCTCAGAACCTTCTAGGAAAAGAAGTTGTACATTACAGTTGTACTTAACAACTTTAAATTGAAATCATACTGGCTGTGTCATAAGAGACTGACAGCAGCATCATATGTTCAGAATCACAGAAATGCTGATGGCTTGAGACTTAGGCCCTCATATCAGGAGTTGAGAGTTGTCATACCATTTCATAATTCCACTAACAGTACATAAAAGTTCCTAACTCTCCGCATCCCCTCCAACATTTATCCTTTGCTGTCCTATTAAACTTTGCTACTGCTACCAGGGTGAGATGGTATCTCATTGTGGTTTTTATTTGCATCTGTCTTATTGCCAGTGATTTTGAACACTTCTTCACATGTCTGTTAGCCATCTGAATATCCTCCTCTGTGAAAGGCCTTTCCATGTCTCTTGCCCATTTTGTAATTGGATTATCAGTCTTTTTCTTCTGCAGGCCCAGGAGTAGTTTGTAAACTTTTGTTATGAGACCCTTCTCTGAGGTGGTATTGCCAAATGTTTGCTTCCAGTCAGTAGCTTTTCTTTTCACTCTCTTGAAACGTTTTTGATGAGCATAGATATTTAATCTTTAATTCTGTTTATCAATTTTATTCTACTCAGGTTGTGCTTCTCTGGCTGTATTTGGCACTCTCTTTCAAACGTAGACTAGGCCTTCTAAGCTTGGCCCCGGTTTGTCTCTTATAAACTTTATTATTTTGAAATTTATTCCCATATCTCTGATCCACCTTGAGTTGATTTTTGTGTATGGGGTGAGATGTGGATCCTGTTACAGATTTTTGCAAGACACAGTAAACAACCTAAATAAATGGAAAAAATGTTCCCTGTTCATGGACAGGAAGACTCACTACTGTGAAAATGACAGTCCTACCAAAAGCAATCTACATGTTCAATATAATCCCAATCCAGATACCGAATTAAGTTTTCAAGGAAATCAAAAGGGAAATTGTCAAGTTTATTTGGAGAGGAAAGAGACTCCAAGTAAGCAAAGCACTTTTGAGAAACAAAAATGAAGTGGGAAGCATAGCACGCCCTGACCTCAAAACGAGTAGTAACCAAAACAGTATGGTACTCGTACACTGACAGGCACATAGACCAATGGAACAGAAGTAAGAACCCAGAAATGGACCCATATATCTACAGTCAACTGATACTCGACAAAGAATTAAAAACTATCAAATGGGGAAATGACAACATTTTCAACAAGTGGGGCTGGCAAAACAGTGCATGTTTTGAAAAAATTAATATTTAATTTCTTTGTGGAGATTAATACTTTAGATAGAACTTCTCCATGCTCTGGAAGAAAGTAAAACTTGGGATTTGTGAAAAAGCAATCAAAGAATGGATAAAGTGATGAAATATTAGTAAAAGCAAAGCTGAAACACCAAACAAACATCAAATCTATAAGATTACAACAATAAAGAACATACATATATGTATTTGTTAGTATATTTCCATACATGTACTTCTTGTTACTGAAGATTGAAACAGAAATTTGAAAAATATATTGATTTCTTATTATTGTTCTTGTTTTTGTGTCTGATTTTTAAAAAAATTATTATTAATTTCAATGAAAATTTAGACTTTGGATTTCCATTCATTCATTGTTGCACTCTTCTCCCCTCCCAACCCTCCCCCCTAGCATACTACCCTCTTGGAAAAGTAAAAGAAAAATTATTTCATTGTTTTACAATCCCTCCCCCCAAGTTCCACTCCACTATGCAGCCTTACCTCTAGACTCCTGTCATGACAAAAAGACATATCCCTTTTAAACAGTTTTCTCTCTCATCTGTTTCAATGCAGTATACATTATTGAACCCATCTTTCTCAGTCTCCCTCCAACCCTGAGGTCAGTCCTGTTTTACAACAGTGGCACCATGCAGTATTTGTCTTTAATTTCTTCTTGTTATTGTTATGTGCCATTGAGTCCCCTGTGACTTATAGCTACCCTATATACAATAGCTCTGAACCCTGCCCTATCCTGAGCCAATCTCATCATCTCAAACAGATCTAATCCCACTTCTTCAATCACTGAGTCAATCCTTATAATCCTGGGTCTTCCTCTCCTGTGCTGACTCTCCAATCTTCCAAGCATCATGTCCTTCTCCAAGAACTGGTCCTTCCTGGCAATGTGTTCAAAATATGTGAGATGGAGCTTCAAAAATCCTTGCCTCCAGAGAGCAACTTGGCTTCATCCTTTCCAGGACAGATCTCATTGTTTTCTTGGCATTTCATGGTATGTTCAATTCTCTTCTCTAGCATCACAACTCAAAGACTTAAAATTCTTCTTCCATCAAGCATATTCATTGTCCAGCTTTCTGATGCATAGTAATTAATGGCAAAGACCATCCCTGGATTGGAACCACTTTAGTCACTCAACTGACATCTACACACTTGAGCACTCTAGAAATGTCCCTGATAGCAGATTTACTTAATCCATTCATGTTTTGATTTCTTGGCTGCTGGTTCCAAGAATGTTAATTGTGGACTCAAGCAAGCTGAATTGTTGACAATTTCAATCTCTGCTCTATCTATCATGGTGCTACCAGTTGGCCCAGGGGTGAGAATCTTTGTTTTCTTGATGTTGAGCTTCAATCCATATTGAAGGCTGCAGTCCTTGACTTTCTGCAGCAGATGCTTCAGGTTTCTGTGAGCAAGGTTATGTCATATGCATAATGCAAATTGTTTATGAGTCTTTCTCTAATACTGAGGCTACGTTCTTCCTCATAAAGGTCAGCCTCCTGAATGATCTGTTCCACATATAGATCGAAGAGGTGTGAAGATAGGACCCATCCCTGTCTCACTCCTTTCCTGATTTTGAACCGTGCAATGCTTTCTTGCTCTGTTCTGTGGACTGCCTTCTGGTCCAAGTATAAGTTCTGCCTGAGCACAATCAGGCATTTTGGTATTCCAATATCCCTCAAGGTTAGCCACAGTTTGTTATGATCCATAGAGTCAAATGCCTTTGCATAGTCAATGAAACACAGATAGACATTCTTCTGGTACTCTCATCTTTCTGACATTGGCAATGATGTTCCTAGTGCCATGGCCTCTTCTAAGGTCAGCCTGTACTCCTGGTAGTTCTCTGTTGATGTACATGATTTGTTTAATGAAATTCTGTGTCAGTCAATTATTTTTGGCACTATGTACTATTTTTTAATTAATTTTAATGAAAGGTTAGAGACTTAGTGTTTCCATTCATTGTTGCACTTTTCTCCCTGCCTAACCCTTCCTCCCCAGTTCACTCTCCTCCTTAAAAAGTAAAATTATTTCACTGTTATGCAATCCCTCCTCCCCTAAGTCCACTCCACTGTGCAGCCTTCATTCTGGACTCCAGTCATGACAATAATTCCCAATCACAAAACCCTTTTAAACAGTTCTCTCCCTCATCAGTTTCATTGCAGTATATGTCATTCATCTGCTCCTTCTCTGTCTTCCCTCAACCCCAATAACAGTCCTGTTTTACAACAGTGGCCCTATGTAGCATTTTTCCTTTTGTGACTGAGATATTTCACTCAGCATAATTACCTCCAGAGTCATGGATTTTGCATAACATTTCATGAGTTCCTTGTTTTTCAATGCTGCATAGTACTCCATTGTGTGAATCTATCAGAGCTTTTCTATCCATTAGCTTGTTGATGGGCACTTGGGTTGTTTTCAACTCTTTGCTATTCTGAACAAAGCATCAGTAAACATGGGTGTGCATATATCTGCTTGGGTGACGGTTATAGTTTCTTTAGGCTTGGGTGACGGTTATAGTTTCTTTAGGGTAAATTTCCAGTAGTAGAATTGCTGGGATGACAAAGCAAAATATTACAATGAAATGTGCAAGGAGTTGGAGTCGGAAAATCAAAAGGGCCGGACTCGCTCAGCATATCTTAAGCTCAAGGAACTGAAGAACAAATTCAAACCTCGAGTTGCTATAATCAAGGATGCTTTCAGCAGAATGTTAAATGATCCC
>NW_006400048.1:1475664-1480622 GCF_000299155.1 Elephantulus edwardii | reverse complement strand
CAGAGTTTAGGGCTGTTGTACATAGGGTCGCTATGAGTCGCAGGCACATAACAACAACAACAACATGATATTTCTATTAGCAACTATTTGAGAAAGTGCCATACAGCCTTCCATAGAGGTTGCACCACTTTACACTTCCACCAACAGCAGATACAGGTTCCAATTTCTCCACAACCTCGCCAACATTTGACGTTTACTGTGCTGTTAAATTTTTCTATTCCTACTAGGGTGAGATGATATCTAAGTTGTTTTAATTTTCTTCTCTCTTAGAGCTAGGGATTTTGAACATTTCTTTATGAGCTTATTTGCCATCTGAATGTCTTCTTTTGGGATGTTTACCTTTATCTTGTAGTGGTGCTCCAGTATTTTATAAATTCTAGACATAAGTCCCTTGTCTGACATGTCATTACCAAATATTTCCCCCCAATCTGTGATTTTACCCTCTTGCAGAGGTTTTTGGATGTGCATAGGGATTTGATTCTTGGAAGGTCCCATAAATCTATTTTATCCTCTCCAGGTTGTAGATATTCCAGAATGCTTGGAAGAATGTTTATGTTGTGGATTATGACTTCTAGAGTTCTTCCAAGCTTTTCTTTAATGAAGTTTATAGTCCTTGGTTTTAGTCTGATGTCCATAATCCACTTTGAATAGGTTTTTTATATGGAGAGAGGTGTGGATCTTCCTTGAGTTTTCTTCAGATAGTTTTCTAATTTTGCCAACACGACTTGTTATAAAGGCTGTCATATCCCCACTTAATTGATTTCATCTCCCTGTCAAAAATCAGTCGACCATTGGTAGATGGACTGATTTCTGAACTCTCAATTCTATTCCATTGATCTATGTGTCTTTCATTGTACCAGTACCACACTGTCTTGACCACCACGGCAGTGTAGTAGGATTTGAAATCAGGGAGTGAGATGCCTCCTACCTTGTATCTCTTTTTAAGGAGTACTTTGCTTATTAGGGGCCTCTTTCCATTCCAAATTAAATTGGAGGTTACCTTTTCCATCTCATTGAAGAACAGAATTGGTATTTGTATTGAGATTGCATTGAACATGTAAATTGCCTTTGGTAGTATTGCCATTTTCACAATATTGAGTCTTCCTATCCATGAGGAAGGGATATTCTTCTACCTGTCCAGGTCTCTTTTAATTTCTTGTAATATTTTTTTTCTCTTAAAAGGTTTTATTTATGTATATTTTTCCCCCAGGTGAAGGTTTACGTATTGAATTAGTTTCCGCCTTTGACAATGTTTATGCACATTCTGAAAACCTGCTGTAGGATCAGCCATGAGTGGCTTTTGATTCAACAGCAATGAGTGTGATGTTTTGTTTAATATCCTGTGGACTCATTCATGTCATGTTTTGTAGATTCTTTACTATTCTTTTCAGTTGTGTGCTATTCTTTTCCCCCCCATTCATTCGTTGTTGCAATTTTCTCCCTGCACAACCCTCCCCCTGAACACTCCCCTCTTTGAAAGTAAAAGAAATATTCTTTGATTGTTTTACAATCCCTCCCCCCAGGTCCACTCCACTATGCACCCTTCGCTCTGGACACCGATCATGACAAAAATACCTAATCACATATCCCTTTTGAACAATTTTCTCCCTCATCTGTTTCAATACAGTACACATTATTGAACCCATCTTTCTCAGTCTCCCCCCAACCCCGAGGCCAGTCCTATTTTACAACAGTGGAACCATGCAGTATTTGTCCTTTTGTGACTGAGATACTTCATTTGTCCTTTTGTGACTGAGGTACTTCATCTACATTAGTCCTCCAGGGTCACCCATTTTGAGTAATATTGCACAAATTCCTTGTTTTTCAATGCAGTGTAGTATTCCATTGTGTGAATATACCACAGCTTCTAAAGATCCATTCATTTGTTGATGGGCAATTAGGTTGTTTCCAACTCCTTGCTTTTGTGAACAAAGCCACAATAAATATGGGTGTGCATATATCTGCTTGGGTTGCAGTTATGGTCTCTTTTGGGTATATTCGCAGTAGTGGAATTTCTGGGTCAAATGGTATCACTATTTGCAACTTTTTGAGAAAGCGCCATACAGCTTTCCACACTGGTTGCACCATTTTATACTTCCACCGACAGTGAATAAAGGTTCCAGTTTCTCTACAACCTCGCCAGCATTTGTTGCTTGCTGTAATAATGTTTTGTAATTTTCTTTGTGCTTCTGGTTAGGTTTACTCTTAAGTATTTAATCTTGTGATTAGCTATTGTGAAGGGTATTGTTCGTCACTATAGAGAAATCCAATTCATTTTTGTATGTTGATCTTGTATCCTGCCACTTTGCTGAATTGGTCAACTATGTTCAGTAGTTTTCTTGCTGAGTCTTTAGGGTTTTCTAAGTAAACTATCACATCATCTGCATAGAGAGATCATTTTGCCTCCTCTTTGCCAATTTGGATACCTCTTATTTCCTTCTCTTGCCTTATTGCTTTTCACTAAGACTTCCAGTATAATATTGAATAAGAGAGCTGATAGTAGGCATCCTTGCCTAATTCCTCTTCTCAAGGGGAACACCTTTAATCTCTCTCCATTGAGAACAATATTGGCTCTCAGGTTTGTGTATATACTTTTTACTACGCTGAAGAAATTCCCCTCTAATTCTACTTTGTTGAGTGTTTTAATCAGGAAAGGTTCTGAATTTTGTCAAAGGCCTTTTCTGCATCATTTGATAGACTCATATGGTTCTTGATCTTTGCTTTGTTATTGTGATGAATGAATGATTATTTTTCTTTTTTTATGTAGAATTCTTTTTATTTTCATGCAAAATAAAGGCACACTTAATAAACACCCTTCCAATTTTGACTTACAGTATTTAAATTCAACCCTTTATAACAATGACTTAATATCTAATGTTACATTAATATTCAGAATGCATAAAGGGTGGCAATAACTGCAGCAAACCTGAGAACAAGGTGCTACAAAGCTGCTTCTACATTCATCAAAAGACAAGAATCTAAAGGAATAGTTTAATTCACATGTTTTTACAGACATACAGCTAACCTAAAGAAAGACAGACAGATTTAGGAAAGCAGCTACATCTGCAGAAGAAGAAAACAACATGTTACAGACAGCTGTATATACACAGAACATTTGACAAAGACCACAGAGAACAAACTTTGGCATCAGTTATCAGGGTACAAAAACCTTGCAGAAATCTTTCGGCAAGTAAAGTTTATAAGTATTATTCTGAGGTCCAAGCAGATTAAGTATTTGATGTTTCCAAGTGAAAAAATAAGTCTATAAAATGATATATTTTTTTAAAAAAACAAACCCCAAACAAAAATCCTTGGAATTACATTCTAATTTTTTTTTTAATATGGACATCCCTGATTCACATTTGGCAACTAAGGCTTTTGAAGGAAAAGTGCTAATAGATAGATAAATAGATAAATATTTCAGACTTTATGATAGGAGCTGCTTCCACATTATTTGATAAAAAGCTGTTGAGACTGACCATTATTTTCAAATGAATGGAGTGTTCATTTTATGAATTTTCTAACCTGGTCAGGCATTAGCTAGACTTATCATGTAGACCTGCCTGTGTTAGCTGCTGAGACAGGAACTAAAAAGCAAAAGAAATTCCCCACATGCATTACGTGTACTGCTAGGAATAGAGGGAGGTGTGCCCCAGTCCATTTGAGGCACAGCAAGTTGCATAACATCATTACCACTTTGCAGGGTCTGTCATCCTCCAGCCAACACTCCACTAGGCAACATCCCTGTGGGAGTCAGGCCCTTGAGTGTCAGCACACTTTCACTCTCCTCCCTGAGAACAGAGAAGACCCTTGCCATCTTGCCAATTGCTCGAATTTTGTTTCTTATGATTTCTTTCCGGGCTGCAGCTGAACCATCAAATTGGTCTTCACCTTCAGTCATTAGTTCATCATAAGAGCAAATACTTAGAACATTTACCAACATTTCTGTCACTTGTTCTCCAACAAATGGTAAAGACCATGTGAAGACATCCATAAAATTAGGCAACCAGTAAGGATGTGGAGAACAATTAAACTGTCGAATATTCATCACATTATTTTCATACTTTAATACAGCAGCTTTATTATTGTAGACATCTTAGTAATTAGGTGTCGAAAAAATTGTTATTAATGAAGGGAACCCTGTAGTTAGACTTTTTCTGTACATTCTATAGCCTGCATCTTGAGCTTCATGAGCTCTAATAATCGATAACAAATTATTGTTTTGCAAAAATTCACACACTGCTGGATAGTTATAAAAATAAGAACATCCTCGAACTGTATTATGACTAAAATGTTCCTGTGATTTTTCATTTCCAAAATCTTCAGATGGATCAGACCATAGCAAGTCACACATTGGTCCAAATGCAGGTGGCTCTTTGAATCTATCTAATCTCCTAATATCATCCAGTGTGTGTATTTCTGGTGAAAGTCCACCATGAACACAAACTGTTGGTTTAAAAGTGCAGCAAGAGGCAGGCTATCAAAAGCTTCCATACATGCCTCATAGACCCTTTCTGAATATTTAAATTTACATTCCTGCTTAAAGGTAAACTATTCAGTAAGGTGTCTGCATTCATGGTTGCCTCTCAGAAGAAATAATGTGCTTGGGTACAGAATCTTCAGGACCCATAAATATAAGACACACTCTATACTAAAATATCCTCTGTCCACATAATCACCAAGAAAAAGGTAGCGTGCATTAGCAGGTGATCCTCCCACTTCAAAAAGTTTCATCAGATCAAAAAATTGGCCATGGATGTCACCACACACTTTTATTGGCGCTTCTACTTCTATCATGGTTTTCTCTCTCCGAAGGATTGCAGCACCCTCATTGATAATTCAAAGTGCAATTTCTTCGTCTACTCGACCTTCTTTTACTAAGTGATTCTTCAGAACATCAACTCTGGGTAGCCCATCCATATCAAATACTTCTTCAGATGTCAAGCGATGTGTTGGGG